>NC_141879.1:219240357-219392678 GCF_056163025.1 Triticum urartu | reverse complement strand
CTCCCTTTCCTCCTTGTATAGTTGCACGGCTGTTTATGTTATTTATTTTTTGTCGGAAAGGAATGTTTTATTAATAATCAGTCAAAGGGCATTCAGCCTTACGGAGTTCTGGAACATCGCCTGGTCCTAGAAGCCGTACAAAAGTAACAGAAACTTGGAGGTTGGAAGATGAGGAAAACAATTGGTCCTTGAAGCATATGCTTTTATGTTGAGAAATATATACCTCAAAGCTCCATTATTTTCAGAAATGGAATAATCTGTGCATTTCCCGATGGTTCCATAATTTTGTTATTCTTCTAACAACATTTTTATTGTTTGTTGTAGGCCTTGAATGGTACTGTGGATCATGATAATTTCGTTTGCCCAACAACGCACTGCCTATTGTAATGTTTGTTTGACCCATCATTCCCTAATTTGTAAGCGCAACACAATTCACCAATTGCATATTGATACACTTTTAAATATTGTTACAAGGTTTGTTTGGTTAATCTTGCCCTTTTGCTGCTGGCTCTATAGTGTTTGCACACGTATGTATTTATACTAGCCCATAGTCATTTGTTGGTGAAGCACGTCATTTGACATTTTCTTACGAGAATTTGCAAGTGTACGACCCATTTGACCGTGTGCATTTTTTGTTGTTGATCTTTCAATACTTGGAAGTGCATCTTTTGTGTGGCACAAAATTGACCAGTTTCGTCGGCTGACTCCCGCAAGGTAAATATAAAAAAGAACGAGGATAGAAGGTGTATAGTGCAAACTTCTGATATCCCACACCCCCGGGGGCTCCTGAAAACCTAAGGTTTGTGCACCTAAGGGTTGGATTACCAGCATGTCCAAGTTGGCATTCCATGCAGGGCCAGCCCTGAGGGGGGGGGGGGGCGAACGGGGCGGCCGCCCCGGGCCCCCGAAAGTCAGGGGGGCCCTCACAGGTATGTGTACGTAGGGTACAATACAGGTATATACCTCGAGCGAAGAAAAACTGAACCAAATTAACTCAGCGACGCCTCAGCCTCGCGTGCTAGGCCTAGGAAAGAAAAGGAGAGATGACGGGCCTGGCCCATGCTTGCACGTACAGGCAGAGACGTGCATAGGAAAGGAATCGCTTACACCTCAAAAAAAGGAAAGGAAATACCCTCAAAGAAAAGGAAAGGAATCGCTCGATTCACGCAGGATTTCCTTTTTCTTCGGATCGTTTGGTCATCTCGTTCCCTGCTCTTTTGCATGTCCCCTACCTTTGTTCGTCTAATCGTGTTCAAGATCTGAACTCTACCTCCTGACAACCGACGCGATGACCGCGGCAGGTACCTCTCTCACACGCCTTCTGCCCTCGCCTGTTCTTCTTGTTTCTTTCTTTTTCTAATCCCGATTTCCGATCAATCAATCGACCTTGTCAATAGGGATCTGTTTTCAGGTGATCAAATCATTGCGCACACATAGCTAAATTAGACTACAGAGAGAAGGTACTATACTATGCCCCAGCAGATTTTGTCATTGTATTAGATTCAAATCTTCTGTAATTAATCTAATATTTTACTTTCAATTTTAGCACCGTCATATCGGGTTTAGGTAGAAAGTATCCATCCGGATGTGATAAAAGAAAAAGTAAGGAGGTACTAGATGAGATGAAAGCATCATTGAGAGAGGATCCTTAATACCAGAAGACAATGTTGACGTCAACATGGATGATATCAATGTGAGCAATCATGCGCCCATATTTAATTCATCCGCGGCAGAATTTGCTAATGTCGATGAGGAATCAGTTATGCCTGTGGATTTATGATCGAAGCAATTTGGGTAATCTTGATAACAAAGCTAGGGATATATTAGTGGGAAAAAGGGCCTAAAAGGGAAGAAGAAAACACTAAATATCCTTTCGATGAAAATTCAAGACATTTTTTCGTATAGTCATTACTAAAGAGAAATATGTAGTGGAGAGGTGCATGATAGGAAATGCTTAATTTTTTCAGAACTCCAAAAAAAAGTGTTTTGTTTTTGCGTAAACTTTACAATTTTCGTAAATGCAAGTGTGCATTGGGGCATGCATCTATATATTGAGTTGAAACTTACACATGCAATGTTTGAAGTAATATGACCATTTGTGACCTGGGTATTTTAAGTTTCTCATTTATACTCTGGCCATGAATTGTCGAATTGTTTTAAAAATATTATTGTCTGTGTGCGTGCGTGTGTGACCTATTGTTCTATTTTGTAGTAGAACTTAAAAGGTTTTTCTGGTTAAGCTTTATGAAGTAGATTCCGAGGTACTCAGGTTCTTAAAATCCGGTCTAATGGCTAAATATCGTTCTAAAAAACCTATGTCATGACACCAAACAGGCCGAACAAAGCGAGCACACGAGGAAACGGTACAATATTTACGGTATGGTTCGTTGAACACATAGACTCATGTGACCTGGCTGATAGGTAGAACTAAAGCGAAAATATTAATCTTACCACTCACGCTGATCAATCTAGCACATAAACCATGAGGATTTCTAAAGAAAATATGGGTAGTCTGGAAGAAAAAAGAATTCTCCATGGAATAATTTGCCTAGCTGATCAACTCCCACAAGCAGAGCACCTAGTTTTGCAATCAAAGAAAATTGCATAGGCAACACCAAGTTTTGCAGAAAAGTACTGTAGTTTATAATTCCTATTATCATTACAATACCAGTAAAAACGAAAAACAAACAAAGCACTAAGAAGAAGCAACATATACACGAACACTCTGCCTCTCTCACCGGACAAAAAACAGAGCAAGCTTCGCCATCTTTCCGCTCTGCTCGGCCCAAGGAAGGAGGACGACGAGGAGGAGCGCCTCCGCACGGACGCTAGCTAACGGACGCCGGCGTTGGCGGCGAGCTTGAAGGACGCCGGGAGCGGGCTGCGCATGGGCGAGCGGGGCGGCTGCGCGAGGCGGTGTCCGTCGGCGTCGTAGTAGATGACCCCGGAGAACTCCAGCGGCTGGCAGCGCTCCCCCATGAGTATCTCCTTCCTCCACAGCCCGCCCTCCTCCTCCGGCCCCGCCGCGGCCTTCCCCTTGCCCGTCGGCAGCGAGAAGGCCTTCCTCCACGGCGCCACGGCCGGCCTGCCGCTGCCCATCCTCCTCGCCGCCCGCTGCAGCCGCTGCGTGCACGTGCTCACCAGCGCCGCCACCGCCTGCAGGAGGCTCGCGCCCATCTCCGGCGGCCGATCTCCTTTTTTTTTCTTGAACTGGGCGGCCGATCTCCTTCTGGTGTGGTCTCTCTGGTTTGTGTGTGCTGTAGCGGAGTTTACTGCTCTGGGGTGGTGGCCGTCGGGTTTGGCGGCATATATAGGCGGCGGGGTGGGCTCGGGGGTGGTGGTGGCGGGCGCCGCGCGAAAGTCAAACAAGTGGGTTGGAAAGAGATTTGTCTACTTAATTCAATTTTGCTACTAATCGGCGCGATCTAATCCAAACGGATGGAATGCCATCTTCCTCTCTCACAAGAGAAAGAGAAAGTTTCTGCTGGAGCTCCAGATTCACTGCCGTATCGCCGGCGTATGATTGATATTCTTCCATGGAGTTTCCGTCTACCATGATCCACAGTATCCTGTATGATATGTCTGACCAATGATGTTAGTTTTCCATAAAAAAATCGAATCATGTTTTCCATATATTTTTCTATACAATATGGTGATGAAGATGGCGGCTGACCTTTGGCATGGCAACCCTGGCTCGTCCGTCAGCGGATTTGGACAGGGACAAACCAAAAAGGCAATAATTCATCTCATCTGATGTGATCAGGTCTGTGGTCACGTACGCATTTGAGCTCCAATTTTACGGCTCTTGTGATTTGTGAAGAGCGAGAAGGCGTCAAGATGATCATCACGCGGCATTAACCCTGCAAGATAACCTCTCCCGCATTTCTTCCTTTTCTTTTTTTGACAACTCCCGCATTTCTTCCTGGTTGACCCTGCCCCGAATTACTTAAACAAATCTTCGTGCCCTTTCAAGTGCCATATCGCTAAACGCCCATCGCTTTCGATTTTGTGTGAGCCGACTAAAATGCGCAAAACCATTAGCGTAGCATTGCACATTGCGGCGGCACTAAGGCCAACTCCACCGCACGATCCTATCATGTCCGTCCCCGTCCGTTTAGGGTAAAACGGACAAATCAGACGGCTCAACGGCAGACCCCATTTTACTTTTTCGTCCGCTTCATGTCCGTTTCACCCCATCCCTGAACCAAAGTTGGTCTCGTTTTGGGGCCAAACCGGACAGAAAACGGACGCAGCAGCCTCGTCCTCGTCCGCTCGTGTCCGGTCGGGCCCATATGTCAACCTCTCTCCCACCCACCATGCTTTTCTCTCTCTACTCTCTCTCTCTCGCTTCCTTGCGATGCCGCAGCAGCACCGGAGCATGATGGCAGGGGCGAGTGAGCGGGCGAGCAGGCTGCGGCGCGCGCGCGGGCGCTGCGGCGAGCGGGCGGCCCCGGGGCGCGCGGGGCGCGGGCAGGCGCGCGCAGGGGCGAGGCGAGCGTGCAGGGCACGGCGCGGCGGCTGCAGGGCCGAGCGGGCGTGGCGGGGCGCGTCGCTGGCGGGGCGGGGAACGCGCGGGCGCGGCCGAGCTCGTCGCGGCCGCGGCCAAGCTTGCCGCGACCGGGGCCGGGGTGCGGGCGCGCGTGGGCGGCCGAGCGCGCGGAGCTGGGCGCGGCCGCGGCCGGGGCGGGGCGGAGCCGACCGTGCGGAGCAGGGCGCGACCGCGGCCGAGCTCGCGGCGGCCGGGGTCGGGGCGCGGCGCAGCGGCTGGGGCGGGGCGGAGGACGCGGGCGCGCTGTGCGGAGCAAGACCTCGCGCCGGAGCTCTCGGACGCAGCCTGCAGGCGGGTGCGAGCGCACGCGTGGGAGGCGGGCGCGGCGGCAGGCGTGGCCGGGCGAGCGCGGGCGGACATGACCGGGCGGGCGCGACATGGTGGCGGCGAGCGCGGCGTCGGGGCAGCGCGGGCGCGGTCGAGACGGCGAGCTGCGAGGCGGCACGGGCGGCGGCTGCACGCGGGCGAGCAGGCGGGGGGCGCGGTTGCCGGCCGGTAGGCGGGTGAGCAGGCGGGGGGCGCGGTTGCCGGCGGCCCCGGCGAGCGAGCGCGAGCGGCCTCGGCATGCTACAGTGGGCGTGGGGGCAACAGGCAATTTGGGGTTGGTAGCCGCGATGGGCGCGTCGAACAGAAGCCGGACGCGTATGTCCTTTTTGACACCTATCGCCACCCCAAATGAACGAAATCCGGATAAAACGGACGTTCATTTGGGATCGTGCGGTGGAGTTGGCCTAAAGAATCAAGAACGGCTTCGTGAGACCTGAGTTTCTTTAAAGAAGGGAAACAACAAGAAATAAACATATAATCTAGGATATTACAACCTGTGATCATATTAGAGCATCTCCAGCCGTGCCCCCAACAGCCCTCAGGCATTTTTTTTGGTGCCGGTGATCGAAAATGGCCCAATCTCGCCCAGGAGTTTGTTTTTCGCCGGTTTGGGTCAAAACTGGCGCCGGCGGACCTAGGCCAAATCTGGCGCGTTGGGGGCGCCTAGGGGCGCTGGGGAACGCGTTTTTGGCGCGAACGGGGATGGGCCCGCCAAGTCAGCGAGACGCCGCTTTGTCGTGCTCATCGCCTCGGTTCCCACAGGAATCAATGCCAAGGCTGCCGCGCTGCCGCGCCGGTCAGCCTCCATTGATGCCTCACGGGCGGCGCAGTGAAGCGCCACCGACGCGCGTCCCGCCCGCTCCCACCACGCGTCGCCCGGCATGCAGGCACTCGACACCCGCTGCGGCTATAAAAGCCAATCTCCTCGCCGGTGAACGCCACAGCTGCCACACATCACCTCGCATCGCCACGCAAAGCAAACACCCCCCCTTCCCGCCGACAAGCAATGGCTGAGAGGTTCCCAGGTGTCGGTGTCGAAACCGGCGGATCTTGGGTAGGGGGTCCCGAACTGTGCGTCTAGGCCGGATGGTATCAGGAGGCAGGGGGCACGAAGTTTTACCCAGGTTCGGGCCCTCTCGATGGAGGTAAAACCCTACGTCCTGCTTGATTAATATTGATGATATGGGTATTACAAGAGTTGATCTACCACGAGATCAGAGAGGCTAAACCCTAGGAGCTAGCCTATGGTATGATTGTTGATGTGTATGTCGTCCTACGGACTAAAACCCTCCGGTTTATATAGACACCGGAGAGAATTAGGGTTACATAGAGTCGGTTACAATGGTAGGAGATCTGAACATCCGTATCGCCAAGCTTGCCTTCCACGCCAAGGAAAGTCCCTTCCGGACACGGGACGGAGTCTTCAATCTTGTATCTTCATAGTCCAGGAGTCCGGCTTGAAGGTATAGTTCGGCTATCCGAACACCCCCTAATCCAGGACTCCCTCAGTAGCCCCTGAACCAGGCTTCAATGACGACGAGTCCGGCGCGCAGATTGTTTTCGGCATTGCAAGGCGGGTTCCTCCTCCAAGTACTTCATAGAAGATTTTGAACACAAAGAGAGTGTCCAGCTCTGCAAAATAAGTTTTCACATATTGCCATAGAGAGAATAATAATATTAACACAAATCTAATCTGCTGACATATTTCGTGGTGCGACACGCTACGGCCAAGCCTTTATCCATTTAATTATCCCACCTCAGCGCGTTGTGCGAGGCGGTTTCCTTGGCACGTCTTGTTGAAGCAGAGATCGTGTCCCCTCATTTCGGGATTCTCATCAATACGGGCGTGGGTAACCCAACCGCGCCTTTGATTATGGCGCTTGGAGATAAGCAAGTTTTACTAGGCTGGTGGGGACATGTAGTCGCGTCCACCCATATAAGGGGATAAGGATCCACCTTCTCACCCACACCTTCTTCCTCCTCTGCCTATCCATTCTTGCGCACTCAAGCTCCAGCGCCCAAGTCCGCACTACCACCTCAACCTTCTCCAGTCATGTCCGGAGCGGGAGGCAAGTGGATGGTCTCCTCCGTCATGGAGGGACACATAAAAAAGCTGAGGAAGGCCGGATATCTGGCCAGCGACATCGCGTGCCGGCTCCCCGAAAAGGGGCAGTTCATCCCCACTCATAGGCCCCATGAGAGGGTGGTATTTCTCCCCCATTTCCTCCGCGGACTGGGCTTCCCTCTGCATCCATTTGTCCGGGGGCTCATGTTCTACTACGGCCTGGATTTCCACGATCTAGCCCCGAATTTCGTCCTCAACATCTCAGCGTTTATCGTCGTGTGCGAGGCCTTCCTCCGCATACGCCCCCATTTCGGCTTATGGCTAAAGACCTTCAACGTCAAGCCGAAGGTGGTGCGCGGCAGCCAGGCGGAGTGCGGCGGCGCCATGGTTGGCAAGATGGCCAACGTCCTGTGGCTCGAGGGCTCCTTTGTGGAGACCCTGAAGGGGTGGCAATCAGGGTGGTTTTACATCACCGAGCCGCGCGACGCCGAATGGTTCGCACCCCCTGAGTTCCGATCCGGCCCCCCACGCGGCTCACCTCCTGGAAGGAGACAGGCCTATCTTGGGGTAAAAAAGGAGAGCTGACTGGACTCCAAACATGCATCCAAACCCTGGTGGACAAAAAGCTCAAGCTTGTCAACGTAGTCCAGGTTATGCTCGTCCGCCTGATCCCCCCGTGTCAACGACGGGCCTTCAACCTTTGGGAGTTCGACCCGGCGCAGCATCAAACTCTTAATAGGCTCTTCGACACGACGTACGAAGATGCCTGGAGGATGCTTTTCAAGGGCGCCGAGGCTCCCGCATCCGCTGCCGAGGATCGCGGATTCAGTACTCATCATCAAGCCCATGCGGTAAGCTGTTTTTGTCCTTTTACAGGGTATTAGTTTTTCATAGTTTGACTCTATGCGGGATCTGAGTTCCCTTATCTTTGATAGGATTGGGAGGTGACGTCCGGACAGATCAACTGTCCGGCTCCTTTGTCGGAAGGCCCAGCGGACGCCCATTTGGCGAAGCTGCTGGTTCCGGCACCCTACGTGCTGCCGGAGAAGAAGGCCACGAAAAGGGCCACGGGGACTCGAAAGAGTGCCCGGCGCCAGGAGGTGTCGGATTCGTCATCCGACGGTCCCGAAGCGCCTTCCTCTCGTGAAGACGAGGAGGAAGAAGAAGAGACCTCTCCCCCTCCAGTGAGAGGAGAGAAGAAAAGGAAGGCTGCCCTCTCTGAGGAGGCCGGAGGGTCCAAGAAGGGGAAAACCCTTCCTCCGAACTGCTCCACCGACGCCGCCGACGACGAAGAGGAGTGGCAGCCCAGGGCCAAGCCCCTGGCGAAATCATAAGTATCCGGATATCGGAGTGACTCATAGCATTTGTTTATTGCACAACTTTCCCTTATGTCGAATGTGTTTATGCAGCCCACTCAAAGACCGGCTCGGCGCGTCGTCGAGCGGCTCACTGGACTCATCGGAGGTGAACTCGCTTCCGACGGCTTCCTCCCCCGCCCTATGGGCGACACCGAAGTGTTGTCCCAACAGGTTCCAAGCAGGGAGGAGGTGGTCCTGGAGGCGCCGCAAGGCGACCTCCCGGACTCCAGGAGTAAAGGGGAGGAAACCCCCCAGGGCTCCAAGTCCGGCTTAAGGCCGGACACAGCTCCGGAATCTTCAAAGGTTCCAGAGTTCGGCGGGCGACCTCCTTCCAAGAGGAGCAAGCCTACCGTGCCGGTGACCTCTGTCCAACCGGAGGTGCCGGACAATATGTTGGAGGCGCTCCAAGGTGCCTCCATTGACGAGGGGCACCGCACTATTATGAGTGCGGTGATCCAGAAGGTTCAGTCTGCCAAAAGCGGACTGACTGAAGCTTGTACAAGCCTTTTAACAGGCTTTGAGGTAAGTAAAGAATGTTTAAATAATATTACCGCATAGACAGTAGCCCCTGATGCTCTGTTGGGCGTTCGGGAAGAAAAGCCGAATAGAGAATCAAAGAATTCACAGGAGTCTAACAAAAGGAGTCAATATGCGTATGCAGGCTTCTCTGCTAGCGTCCGCCGCACTGACTGCGGAAGTGGACGTGCTGAAGCAAAGCCTCGAGAAGTCCGAGCAAGAGCTCAGGCGTGCCAAGAAGCAGCTCGAGGAGAAGGAAGGTAAGAAATACCCTGTTTGAATACGTATATAAAAAAGGCGCAATTGTAAAAAATGACAGGATTGACATGGCTATTGTAGGGGCCACGTCTGAGGTGGCGACCCTTAAGCAAGCGCTGCTCGAGGCCGAGAAGAGTGCGGCCGCGGAGCGCACCAAGTGGGAGAGGTATGAGGCTGAGATTGGCAAGGTGCGGCAAGAGCTCTAGGTTCTCATGAAGAAACATGAGAGTTTGGAGCTTGACTCGAAGACGCGAGCGTCCGAGCTCGCGGCAGCTATAGAAAATGCCAAGTCTGCCAAGACCGAGTCCCAGAAGACCCTCTAGGAGTTGGATGAGGTGAAGACATTAGCTGCGGGTAAGGCATTTTTTATGCAAAGTAAACATATAAACGTGAGTTACTTGATACTTACCCGAATCCGGAGCTCTCCAGGGGCACTTGCAGATCTTCCCCGGAGTGTATCCGATGCCGCCGTATTCTATCGAGCCGAGGAGGGCAGCTCGACGGAGAAGGTGTTCTGGTCTCAGTACGCTGAGGCCGGACACCCCGTGCCCCTGAGCGACCAGCTGAAGCAACTGGTCAAGCTCCACAAGGCGGCCGAACAGGCCATGAAGGGCCTCCTAGTTCGGCTATGGCCTGGAGAGGCTCTGCCTGGGAGCTATTTCGGGCTGGTGCGGCGGCTGGTGGAGGCCTGTCCGAGGCTTGAAGACATCAAGCGCTCCGTCTGCATTGAAGGTGCCTGTAGGGCCCTTGCCCATGCTAAGGTGCACTGGGGCAAGCTGGATGTGGAGAAGCTTGTGAAGGACGGGCCACCGCCGGGGGAAGAGCATCGCAAGCCCGAGAATTATTATAAGGATGTTCTGAAGGGTGCCCGCCTTGTTGCGGATGAATGTACCAAGGATGTATTTTTTGAGTAAAACCCGCTCGTGTTATCCCGTGCGCTGAAAACTTGTTCATATGTGCTAAGCAATGCTTCTTGAATTTAAAATATTACCTTCTGTGCGGCTGTTTATCAATACTGAGAGATGGCGAGTCGTCGGCTTCTGCCCCCTTGCCGCTAGTGCTGGGGTGTTCAGGGATAAACCTAGGCGCTCTTTTTCCCATATTTGGGTCCTTCGAGGGAGGCACTCAGCCCAACGAACGAGACAATCGGACTATAATGCGTGAACACTCTCACTTAGCCATAGAATTCTATAATTTTAAATTTCGGCGAAGCCCCTAGTATTCGGAAGACCGAGTTTGGGGCGCTATCCACGCCTTGGCCAGACAGAGCCGACTCCTCGCCCTAAGCGGCATAAGTCTTTAAGGACTCGAAAAGACCTCTCGAACAGCGACCAGCTCTCGCCTCATCATGACGGTCAGTTTTAGCTTTCTCCACTGAGGTGCTCGGCCCAGCTCAACTGGGGCACAATCGCAGTGGTTCTCCTAGTGCTACCTTAGCCGATATAGCGGAACGTAAGGCACCAAAACATAGGAGCCGGGCAAACCCAACTATTGATCCAAGACATGATTCGGAGCCGATGCATATAATGCTATAAGTTCAGGGTGCCGCACTTGTGAAAGTGTTCGGACTTCTCACACCATGTTGAGGGGTACTGAAGCCCCTGGCGTATTTTGGCCGTACCAAAGTGTACGGGTGCAGCATGTCATTAAGGAACATATATATAAAAAAAGGTAATGCAAAAAATAGACAAAAGCTATGCATTGTTCATTAAAATAACTGCGATCAAAGCAGAACGATACAAGTAATGCGATAAACGAAAAAGTTGGACTATTTAACATGTCTGCTCCAGGGGCAAGTTGCGGAATAGTATGCGAAACAGGTATACTGCTCGTGATAGAGACCACCTGGGATTTCCGTAATACGGCATGGCTTGTCTGCTTCCCTGGTCCTTGCATCGTTTGTGCGGCAATTAAACTGCCGAACAGGCCTTCCGAAGAGTAGAGTCCTGGAAGTAAGAGAAAAGTAAAAAAATAAAAATTGGCAGCCCCTGGTGCGGTTTAAGCCGTGTTTTGGGTGTGCCGTGATGGTGCCCCCCCTATGCCCATGGTATTTCTATAGCGTAGTTATGTACGCGAAGTACTGCCGTCGCCTTTTTGCGGGGGTTGGGGTTGGGGCCGCATTGCTACGCCTGCTCGGAACATGCCAGGCGGTCTTGTTGTAGGTTACTCCAGGCGCGCTTGACGGTGTCCGGACGTTTAATGGCCGGACTGGAGAACTGCCTGGAGAGGCTGCTTTGTACTTCCGCTGCAAGGGCCGCCGTGTGCTCCTCCGTTCGGAGGGAGCGTTCGGTGTTTCCATTGACCGTAATGACTCCGCAAGGGCCTGGCATCTTGAGCTTAAGGTATGCGTAGTGCGGGACTGCATTGAACTTGGCGAATGCGGTTCGCCCGAGCAGTGCATGGTAGCCACTACGGAACGGGACTATGTCGAAGATTAACTCCTCGCTTCGAAAATTATCCGGAGATCCAAAGACCACTTCAAGTGTGACTGAGCCTGTACAGCTGGCCTCTACACCTGGTATTATGCCTTTAAAGGTCGTTTTGGTGGGCTTAATCCTCGAGGGATCTATGCCCATTTTCCGCACTGTATCCTGGTAAAGCAGGTTCAGGCTACTGCCGCCGTCCATAAGGACTCTAGTGAGATGAAATCCGTCAATAATTGGGTCGAGAACCAATGCGGTGAATCCGCCATGATGGATGCTAGTGGGATGGTCTCTTCGATCAAAGGTGATCGGGCAGGAGGACCATGGGTTGAACTTTGGGGCGACTGGCTCTACCGCGTATATGTCCCTTAACGCGCGCTTCCGCTCCCTTTTGGGGACGTGGGTGGCGTATATCATGTTCACCGTCCGCACTTGTGGGGGAAAACCCTTCTGTCCATTGTTGTTCGGCGGCCGGGGCTCCTCGTTGTCATCGCTATGCAACCCCTTGTTTTCATTGTCAGCGCTTAATCTGCCTGCCTGCTTGAACACCCAACAGTCCCTGTTGGTGTGATTGGCCGGCTTTTCGGGGGTGCCATGTATTTGGCACAAGCGGTCGAGTATTCGGTCCAAGCTGGACGGGCCCTAGGATTCCTTTTGAATGACTTTTTCCGCTGATTAGATTTAGAGCCTCTGAATCCGGCATTAACTGCCGTATCCTTAGCATTGTCGCCGTTGATGCGGCGCTTCTGCTGGTTGCGATGCGACCTGCCATTAATGTCCCTGGTGTCCGAACGACCAGGGTTCTTGGTCATATTGTTGCTACGAGCAAGCCAGCTGTCTTCTCCCGCGCAAAAGCGGGTCATGAGTGCCGTGAGTGCTGCCATAGATTTCGGCTTCTCCTGTCCTAGGTGCCGGGCAAGCCACTCGTCACGGATATTATGCTTGAAGGTTGCTAAGGCCTCTGCGTCCGGACAGTCGAGTATTTGATTTTTCTTTGTTAGGAACCGTGTCTAGAATTGCCTGGACGGTTCGTCTGGCTGCTGAATTACGTGGCTTAGGTCGTCAACGTCTGGGGGTCGCACATAAGTGCCCTGGAAATTATCGAGGAATGCGGCTTCCAGGTCCTCCCAACAGCTGATTGACCCTGTTGGCAGGCTGTTAAGCCACTGCCGGGCTGGTCCTTTAAGCTTGAGTGGGAGGTATTTGATGGCGTGGAAATCATTGCCGCGGGCCATGTGGATATGAAGGAGATAATCCTCGATCCATACCGCGGGATCTATTGAGCCATCATATGATTCGATGTTTACGGGTTTGAAACCCTCGGGGATTTGATGATCCATTATTTCGTCTGTGAAGCACAATGGTGTGCGGCGCCTTTGTACTGGGCGATATCATGACGTAGCTCCAATGAGCTTTGTCTACTGTGTTCGGCACTGCCGAATTTGTGGCCAGCGTGACGGTTATCGTCTCGAGTCGTGGGGCGCCTACGCGATCCGTAGATCGATCTTGTTTGCCTTGCCTTGTCCTCCAACATGTCTCGTAAGTCCGGCGCATATTCCCGTGCCTTGGTACGGGGTGCGGCTTGGGTGGAGGGCCATGAGGCCTCTCTGTCGCGGCCACGAGGTGGCCTGTCGGCCGCGTCGAGTGCTTCCTCCTCTAATCGGGGTAGCAACCTGCGCTTCGGGTAGCACTTGGAGGGGCGTTCGGGTTTATGCTCTTCGGCCGCAAGGACTTCAGCCCATCTATCGACTAGCCGATCTTGATCAGCTTTAAGCTGTTGCTGTTTTTTCTTGAGGCTTCTTGCCGTGGCCATAAGCCTGTGTTGAAAACGCTCTTGTTCGACGGGATCCTCCGGCACGGCGAATTCGTCATCGTCGAGGCTTGCCTCGTCTTCGGAGGGAGGCATACAATTATCGTCCTCGACCTCTCTGTCGGCCGCTCTCTCATGAGGTCTGGTTTCTCCATCCTCCTGTGCTAAATCTTGCTCGGGGGGATGTTCTCCGGCGCTTTCCGGGGTATTATTATCTCCCGTGCTGGAATCTCCGTTTTTGTGTTGGCGGGATTTTGAGCGGCGCCGCTGACGCCGGCGCTTTTGCTGTTTCTTGGAGGGGTCATCCTCCGCTGTTCCATCGCCCTCTCCCTCTTTTGGGGTGTCCACCATGTATATGTCATATGACGAGGTGGCTTTCCAGGGCCTAGTAGGCGCTGGTTCTTCATCATCTCCTTCATCGGTGTCCATACCGTCGATGTCTTCGGAGTCGAAGTCGAGCATGTCGGTTAAGTTGTCGACAATGGCTACAAAGTGGGTGGTGGGTGGGTTTTGAATTTCTTCGTCGTTCGTACCCCAACCTTGCTGACCGTAGTCCGGCCAGGGCTCTTCTGACAAAGAGAGAGACTTTATTGATTTCAAGATATCGCCGAAAGGCGAGTGCTGAAAGACGTCCGCGGCCGTGAACTCCATGATCGGCACCCAATCGGATTCGCTCGGCAGGGGCGCGGAGAGTTCGGAGTCCGGAGAAGAATCCGGCTCCATGGAGTCGCGAATCTTTCAGAGTACGGGGCTAGTGTTCGGCTCAAACGCCGTTGGGATCGCAGCCCCCGAGGTGGCATCCAACCGCCCATCCTCGATCGACGTGGTCGGCTCCGAACTCGGGGTCGGAGCTGATGCGGGTGCGGCCTCCAGGGCTCTGTTCGGCGGCAGAGCTAGATCATGCTCGTCGTGACAGTGCGGCGCGCTCGGCAGTGGTTCGAATCCGTCGAAGATCAAGTCCCCGCGGATGTCGGCCATGTAGTTTAAACTTCCGAATCTGACCTGACGGCCAGGGGCGTAGCTTTCGATCTGCTCTAGATGGCCAAGTGAATCGGCCCGCAGTGCAAAGCCGCCAAAGATGAAGATCTGTCCGGGGAGGAAGGTCTCACCCTGGACTGCATCGCCATTGATGATCGTAGGAGCCATCAGGCCTGACGGCGACGGCACAGAGGAACTCTCAATGAAAGCACCAATGTCGGTGTCAAAACCGGCGGATCTCGGGTAGGGGGTCCCGAACTGTGCATCTAGGCCGGATGGTAACAGGAGGCAGGGGGCACGAAGTTTTACCCAGGTTCGGGCCCTCTCGATGGAGGTAAAACCCTACGTCCTGCTTGATTAATATTGATGATATGGGTATTACAAGAGTTGATCTATCACGAGATCAGAGAGGCTAAACCCTAGAAGCTAGCCTATGGTATGATTGTTGATGTGTATGTCGTCCTATGGACTAAAACCCTCTGGTTTATATAGACACCGGACAGGGTTAGGGTTACATAGAGTCGGTTACAATGGTAGGAGATCTGAACATCCATATCGCCAAGCTTGCCTTCCACGCCAAGGAAAGTCCCTTCCGGACACGGGACGGAGTCTTCAATCTTGTATCTTCATAGTCCAGGAGTCCGGCTTGAAGGTATAGTTCGGCTATCCGAACACCCCCTAATCCAGGACTTCCTCACCAGGCGACGGCGCGGCGGCGAACGGTTTCGGCCGCCGCCATCTCCAAGAGCTGGAGGCGTGCCTCCTCTACGAGGCCGACTATCCGGCGCCCCCGGACATGCGTGTGCCGGGGTCGTGGAAGTTGAGGGCCGCCGGCTTCCCGGTGCCCGAAGGGGCTACACAGCGGGCCGAGATCGTCTGCATCTGCTCGTCATTGACGGAGGCGCAGCGGAACGAGCCGAGGTACGTCGCCGACAGCCACACGCTGTGGACGATGTACTTCGAGCGCCGCTGCGAAGACCAGATCGCCTCCACCAAAGACATCATCCCCCGCGGACGCCTCAACGCTGACGGGCGGTGCGAGTGGCGGGGCGTGCCCGGCCGCACCCTCGAGGCCATCCTCGACCACATCGAGGCCGGCAACACGCCGCGCCTCGAGTACCCGTTGCGACCGTCCTTCTCTCGCCGCCGTGGCAGCTCCTGGACGCCACGACGAATGGAGCCGGGGATGTCCTCATCGTCGGGCTCCGGCTCGCTCTCCTCCGGCTCGCCGGCGCTCCGCCCCGTCAAGCCGGAGCCGGAAGAGATGCCGCTTCGACGCCGCACCCGCAGCGGCGCCCTCGTCATCAACGAGGGTGCCCGCCCCTCCCCGCGTTCCCTCCGCCTGGTCCGCCCGAAGCCCGAGCTGAGGCTACTCCCCATGAAGCCGGAGCACGCGGACATGGTGGCCCCCGACGACGAGGCCGCCCTCAAGTGGGCGAGGGAGGACTACGTCCGCGAGCAGGTGCTCCGCCAGCGCCGGGCATACGCGGAGCTCTAGGCCCGGCGCCGCGGACGCGAGGAGGGTGGCATCGTCGTCCTCGAAAGCGGCGAGGAGGACGAGGCCGGCCCGTCCAACCCCCCATCGTGCGTCGGCGACCCTGGCCAGGGGTGCAGTAGGGACGGCGGTGGCGTAGCAGGGATAGGCGTAGGCAGGTTGTCAGAATCGTGATTTTGAATCAGATCGGAGCTTCGATGGTAGGATCGCAAATCGTAGAATCTTCACTATCAGGATCGTAGAAACGTAGATTCTAAGAAATAAAGTCGTAGAATCATAGGGGTTAGTTTGGATCGTAAAGTCGTAGAATCGTCTAACAGAATCGCGATTCTGACAACCTTGGGCGTAGCTGTAGGCGTAGTTTGCATGTTTTTATGTTGTTTTTGTACAAATTTCAATGAAATATCATCGAGTTTGTGCCAGATCACCGAGTTTGCACAAATTTATTTGAAATATAGCCGAATTCGCGCGATTTTGGCCTTGACCTGGGGGCGTCGACTAGGAACGCAATCGGCCCCACGCGCCAAGCAAGCGCTGGTTCTGAAGGAAATATGCCCTAGAGGCAATAATAAAGTTATTATTTATTTCCTTATATCATGATAAATGTTTATTATTCATGCTAGAATTGTATTAACCGGAAACATAATACATGTGTGAATACATAGACAAACAGAGTGTCACTAGTATGCCTCTACTTGACTAGCTCGTTAATCAAAGATGGTTATGTTTCCTAACCATGGATAAAGAGTTGTTATTTGATTAACGGGATCACATCATTAGATGAATGATCTGATTGACATGACCCATTCCATTAGCTTAGCACCCGATCGTTTAGTATGTTGCTATTGCTTTCTTCATGACTTATACATGTTCCTATGACTATGAGATTATGCAACTCCCGTTTGCCGGAGGAACACTTTGTGTGCTACCAAACGTCACAACGTAACTGGGTGATTATAAAGGTGCTCTACAGGTGTCTCGAAAGGTACATGTTGGGTTGGCGTATTTCGAGATTAGGATTTGTCACTCCGATTGTCGGAGAGGTATCTCTGGGCCCTCTCGGTAATGCACATCACATAAGCCTTGCAAGCATTGTAACTAATGAGTTAGTTGTGAGATGATGTATTACGGAACGAGTAAAGAGACTTGCCGGTAACGAGATTGAACTAGGTATTGAGATACCGACGATCGAATCTCGGGCAAGTAACATACCGATGACAAAGGGAACAACGTATGTTGTTATGCGGTCTGACCGATAAAAGATCTTCGTAGAATATGTAGGAGCCAATATGAGCATCCAGGTTCCTCTATTGGTTATTGACCGGAGACGTGTCTCGGTCATGTCTACATTGTTCTCGAACCCGTAGGGTCCGCACGCTTAAGGTTTCAATGACAGTTATATTATGAGTTTATGCATTTTGATGTACTGAAGTTTGTTCGGAGTCCCGGATGTGATAACGGACATGACGAGGAGTCTCGAAATGGTCGAGACATAAATATTGATATATTGGAAGCCTATATTTGGATATCGGAAGTGTTCCGGGTGAAATCAGGATTTTACCGGAGTACCGGGAGGTTACCGGAACCCCCGGGAGGTATATGGGCCTTAGTGGGCTTTAGTGGAAGAGAGGAGAGGTGGCTAGGGCTGGGTCGCGCGCCCCTCCCCCCTAGTCTGAATAGGACAAGGAGAGGGGGGCGGCGCCCCCCCTTCCTTCTCTCTCTCCTCTTTCCCCCTCCCGAATCCTATTCCAACTAGGAAAGGGGGGGAATCCTACTCCCGGTGGGAGTAGGACTCCTCCTGGCGCGCCCTCCTCCTGGCCGGCCGCACCCCCCCTTGATCCTTTATATACGGGGGCAAGAGGCACCCCTAGACACACAAGTTGATCCATGTGATCATATTCTTAACCGTGTGCGGTGCCCCCTTCCACCATAGTCCTCGATAATATTGTAGCGGTGCTTAGGCGAAGCAGTGCGACGGTAGTACATCAAGATCGTCACCACGCCGTCGTGCTGACGGAACTCTTCCCCGACACTTTGCTGGATCGGAGTCCGGGGATCATCATCGAGCTGAACATGTGCTAAAACTCGGAGGTGCCGTAGTTTCGGTGCTTGATCGGTCGGGCCGTGAAGACGTACGACTACATCAACCGCGTTGTGCTAACGCTTCCGCTGTCGGTCTACAAGGGTACGTAGATCACACTCTCCCCTCTCGTTGCTATGCATCACCATGATCTTGCGTGTGCATAGGAAATTTTTTGAAATTACCACGTTCCCCAACAATGGTATCCGAGCCTAGGTTTTATGTGTTGATGTTATATGCACGAGTAGAACACAAGTGAGTTGTGGGAGATATAAGTCATACTACTTACCAGCATGTCATACTTTGGTTCGGCGGTATTGTTGGATGAAGCGGCCCGGACCGACATTACGCGTACGCTTACGCGAGACCGGTTTTCCCGACGTGCTTTGCACAAAGGTGGCTAGCGGGTGACAGTTTCTCCAACTTTAGTTGAACCGAGTGTGGCTACGCCCGGTCCTTGCGAAGGTTAAAACAGCACCAACTTGACAAACTATCGTTGTGGTTTTGATGCGTAGGAAAGATTAGTTCTTGCTTAAGCCCGTAAGCCACGTAAAACTTGCAACAACAAAGTAGAGGACGTCTAACTTGTTTTTGCAGGGCATGTTGTGATGTGATATGGTCAAGACATGATGCTAAATTTTATTGTATGAGATGATCATGTTTTGTAACCGAGTTATCGGCAACTGGCAGGAGCCATATGGTTGTCGCTTTATTGTATGCAATGCAATCGCGCTGTAATGCTTTACTTTATCAATAAGCGGTAGCGATAGTCGTGGAAGCATAAGATTGGCGAGACGACAACGATGCTATGATGGAGATCAAGGTGTCGCGCCGGTGACGATGGTGATCACGACGGTGCTACGAAGATGGAGATCACAAGCACAAGATGATGATGGCCATATCATATCACTTATATTGATTGCATGTGATGTTTATCTTTTATGCATCTTATCTTGCTTTGATTGACGGTAGCATTATAAGATGATCTCTCACTAATTATCAAGAAGTGTTCTCCCTGAGTATGCACCGTTGCGAAAGTTCTTCGTGCTGAGACACCACGTGATGATCGGGTGTGATAGGCTCTACGTTCAAATACAACGGGTGCAAAACAGTTGCACACGCAGAATACTCAGGTTATACTTGATGAGCCAAGCATATACAGATATGGCCTCGGAACACGGAGACCGAAAGGTCGAGCGTGAATCATATAGTAGATATGATCAACATAGTGATGTTCACCAATGAAACTACTCCATCTCACGTGATGATCGGACATGGTTTAGTTGATTTGGATCACGTAATCACTTAGAGGATTAGAGGGATGTCTATCTAAGTGGGAGTTCTTTAAGTAATATGATTAATTGAACCTAAATTTATCATGAACTTAGTACCTGATAGTATCTTGCTTATTTATGTTTGATTGTAGATAGATGGCCCGTGCTGTTGTTCCGTTGAATTTTAATGCGTTCCTTGAGAAAGCAAAGTTGAAAGATGATGGTAGCAATTACACGGACTGGGTCCGTAACTTGAGGATTATCCTCATTGCTGCACAGAAGAATTACGTCCTGGAAGCACCGCTGGGTGCCAGGCCTGCTGCTGGAGCAACACCAGATGTTATGGACGTCTGGCAGAGCAAAGCTGATAACTACTCGATAGTTCAGTGTGCCATGCTTTACGGCTTAGAATCGGGACTTCAACGACGTTTTGAACGTCATGGAGCATATGAGATGTTCCAGGAGTTGAAGTTAATATTTCAAGCAAATGCCCGGATTGAGAGATATGAAGTCTCCAATAAATTCTATAGCTGCAAGATGGAGGAGAACAGTTCTGTCAGTGAGCATATACTCAAAATGTCTGGGTATAATAATCACTTGATTCAATTGGGAGTTAATCTTCCAGATGATTGCGTCATTGACAGAATTCTCCAATCACTGCCACCAAGCTACAAGAGCTTCGTGATGAACAATAATATGCAAGCGATGAATAAGACTATTCCCGAGCTCTTCGCAATGCTGAAAGCTGCGGAGGTAGAAATCAAGAAGGAGCATCAAGTGTTGATGGTCAACAAGACCACTAGTTTCAAGAAAAAGGGCAAAGGGAAGAAGAAGGGGAACTTCAAAAGGAACAGTAAGCAAGTTGCTACTCAAGAGAAGAAACCCAAACCTGGACCTAAGCCTGAAACTGAGTGCTTCTACTGCAAGCAGACTGGTTATTGGAAGCGGAACTGCCTCAAGTATTTGGCAGATAAGAAGGATGGCAAGGTGAACAAAGGTATATGTGATATACATGTTATTGATGTGTACCTTACTAATGCTCGCAGTAGCACCTGGGTATTTGATACTGGTTCTGTTGCTAATATTTGCAACTCGAAACAGGGACTACGGATTAAGCGAAGATTGGCTAAGGACGAGGTGACGATGCGTGTGGGAAATGGTTCCAAAGTCGATGTGATCGCAGTCGGCACGCTACCTCTACATCTACCTTCAGGATTAGTATTAGACCTAAATAATTGTTATTTGGTGCCAGCGTTAAGCATGAACATTATATCTGGATCTTGTTTGATGCGAGACGGTTATTCATTTAAATCAGAGAATAATGGTTGTTCTATTTACATGAGCAATATCTTTTATGGTCATGCACCCTTAAGGAGTGGTCTATTCTTATTAAATCTCGATAGTAGTGACACACATATTCATAGTGTTGAAGCCAAAAGATGCAGAGTTGATAATGATAGTGCAACTTATTTGTGGCACTGCCGTTTGGGTCATATCGGTATAAAGCGCATGAAGAAACTCCATACTGATGGGCTTTTGAAACCACTTGATTATGAATCACTTGGTACTTGCGAACCGTGCCTAATGGGTAAGATGACAAAAACACCGTTCTCCGGTACTATGGAGAGAGCAACAGATTTGTTGGAAATCATACATACAGATGTATGTGGTCCGATGGATGTTGAGGCTCGTGGCGGATATCGCTATTTTCTCACCTTCACAGATGACTTAAGCAGATATGGGTATATCTACTTAATGAAACACAAGTCTGAAACGTTTGAAAAGTTCAAAGAATTTCAGAGTGAAGTTGAAAATCATCGTAACAAGAAAATAAAATTCCTACGATCTGATCGTGGAGGAGAATATTTGAGTTACGAGTTTGGTGTACATTTGAAACAATGTGGAATAGTTTCGCAACTCACGCCACCCGGAACACCACAGCGTAATGGTGTGTCCAAATGTCGTAATCGTACTTTACTAGATATGGTGTGATCTATGATGTCTCTTACTGATTTACCGCTATCATTTTGGGGATACGCTCTAGAGACGGCCGCATTCACGTTAAATAGGGCACCATCAAAATCCGTTGAGACGACGCCTTATGAACTGTGGTTTGGCAAGAAACCAAAGTTGTCATTTCTGAAAGTTTGGAGTTGCGATGCTTATGTGAAAAAGCTTCAACCTGATAAGCTCGAACCCAAATCGGAGAAATGTGTCTTCATAGGATATCCAAAGGAAACTATTGGATACACCTTCTATCACAGATCCGAAGACAAGACTTTTGTTGCTAAATTCGGAAACTTTCTGGAGAAGGAGTTTCTCTCGAAAGAAGTGAGTGGGAGGAAAGTAGAACTTGACGAGGTAACTGTACCTACTCCCTTATTGGAAAGTAGTACATCACAGAAACCTGTTTCTGTGACACCTACACCAATTAGTGAGGAAGCTAATGATAATGATCATGAAACTTCAGAACAAGATACTACTGAACCTCGTAGATCAACCAGAGTGAGATCCGCGCCAGAGTGGTACGGTAATCCTGTTCTGGAAGTCATGCTACTAGATCATGATGAACCTACGAACTATGAAGAAGCGATGGTGAGCCCAGATTCCGCAAAATGGCTTGAAGCCATGAAATCTGAGATGGGATCCATGTATGAGAACAAAGTATGGACTTTGGTTGACTTGCCCAATGATCGGCAAGCAATTGAGAATAAATGGATCTTCAAGAAAAAGACTGACGCTGACGGTAATATTACTGTCTACAAAGCTCGACTTGTCGCAAAAGGTTTTCGGCAAGTTCAAGGGATTAACTACGATGAGACCTTCTCACCCGTAGCGATGCTTAAGTCTGTCCGAATCATGTTAGCAATTGCCGCATTTTATGATTATGAAATTTGGCAGATGGATGTCAAAACTGCATTCCTGAATGGATTTCTAGAAGAAGAGTTGTATATGATGCAACCAGAAGGTTTTGTCGATCCAAAGGGAGCTAACAAAGTGTGCAAGCTCCAGTGATCCATTTATGGACTGGTGCAAGCCTCTCGGAGTTGGAATAAACACTTTGATAGTGTGATCAAAGCATTTGGTTTTATACAAACTTTTGGAGAAGCCTGTATTTACAAGAAAGTGAGTGGGAGCTCTGTAGCATTTCTGATACTATATGTGGATGACATATTACTAATTGGAAATGATATAGAATTTCTGAATAGCATAAAGGGATACTTGAATAAGAGTTTTTCAATGAAAGACCTCGGTGAAGCTGCTTACATATTAGGCATTAAGATCTATAGAGATAGATCAAGACGCTTAATTGGACTTTCACAAAGCACATACCTTGACAAAGTTTTGAAGAAGTTCAAAATGGATCAAGCAAAGAAAGGGTTCTTGCATGTGTTACAAGGTGTGAAGTTGAGTAAGACTCAATGCCCGACCACTGCAGAAGATAGAGAGAAAATGAAAGATGTTCCCTATGCTTCAGCCATAGGCTCTATCATATATGCAATGCTGTGTACCAGACCTGATGTGTGCCTTGCTATAAGTCTAGCAGGGAGGTACCAAAGTAATCCAGGAGTGGATCACTGGACAGCGGTCATGAACATCCTGAAATACCTGAAAAGGACTAAGGATATGTTTCTCATTTATGGAGGTGACAAAGAGCTCATCATAAATGGTTACGTTGATGCGAGCTTTGACACTGATCCGGACGATTCTAAATCGCAAACCGGATAAGTGTTTACATTAAACGGTGGAGCTGTCAGTTGGTGCAGTTCTAAACAAAGCGTCGTGGCGGGATCTACGTGTGAAGCGGAATACATAGCTGCTTCGGAAGCATCAAATGAAGGAGTCTGGATGAAGGAGTTCATATCCGATCTAGGTGTCATACCTAATGCATCGGGTCCAATGAAAATCTTTTGTGACAATACTGGTGCAATTGCCTTGGCAAAGGAATCCAGATTTCACAAGAGAACCAAGCACATCAAGAGATGCTTCAATTCCATCCGGGATCTAGTCCAGGTGGGAGACATAGAGATTTGCAAGATACATACGGATCTGAATGTAGCAGACCCATTGACTAAGCCTCTTCCACGAGCAAAACATGATCAGCACCAAGGCTCCATGGGTGTTAGAATCATTACTGTGTAATCTAGATTATTGACTCTAGTGCAAGTGGGAGACTGAAGGAAATATGCCCTAGAGGCAATAATAAAGTTATTATTTATTTCCTTGTATCATGATAAATGTTTATTATTCATGCTAGAATTGTATTAACCGGAAACATAATACATGTGTGAATACATAGACAAATAGAGTGTCACTAGTATGCCCCTACTTGACTAGCTCGTTAATCAAAGATGGTTATGTTTCCTAACCATGGACAAAGAGTTGTTATTTGATTAACGGGATCACATCATTAGATGAATGATCTGATTGACATGACCCATTCCATTAGCTTAGCACCCGATCGTTTAGTATGTTGCTATTGCTTTCTTCATGACTTATACATGTTCCTATGACTATGAGATTATGCAACTCCCGTTTGCCGGAGGAACACTTTGTGTGCTACCAAACGTCACAACGTAACTGGGTGATTATAAAGGTGCTCTACAGGTGTCTCCAAAGGTACATGTTGGGTTGGCGTATTTCGAGATTAGGATTTGTCACTCCGATTGTCGGAGAGGTATCTCTGGGCCCTCTCGGTAATGCACATCACATAAGTCTTGCAAGCATTGTAACTAATGAGTTAGTTGTGAGATGATGTATTACGGAACGAGTAAAGAGACTTGCCAGTAACGAGATTGAACTAGGTATTGAGATACCGACGATCGAATCTCGGGCAAGTAACATAC
This sequence comes from Triticum urartu, assembly GCF_056163025.1. Taxonomy (NCBI): domain Eukaryota; kingdom Viridiplantae; phylum Streptophyta; class Magnoliopsida; order Poales; family Poaceae; genus Triticum; species Triticum urartu. The sequence continues at coordinate 219,368,698 of NC_141879.1, read as the reverse complement.
CGATGACAAAGGGAACAACGTATGTTGTTATGCGGTCTGACCGATAAAAGATCTTCGTAGAATATGTAGGAGCCAATATGAGCATCCAGGTTCCTCTATTGGTTATTGACCGGAGACATGTCTCGGTCATGTCTACATTGTTCTCGAACCTGTAGGGTCCGCACGCTTAAGGTTTCGATGACAGTTATATTATGAGTTTATGCATTTTGATGTACCGAAGTTTGTTCGGAGTCCCGGATGTGATCACGGACATGACGAGGAGTCTCGAAATGGTCGAGACATAAAGATTGATATATTGGAAGCCTATATTTGGATATCAGAAGTGTTCCGGGTGAAATCGGGATTTTACCGGAGTACCAGGAGGTTACCGGAACCCCCCGGGAGGTATATGGGCCTTAGTGGGCTTTAGTGGAAGAGAGGAGAGGTGGCCAGGGCTGGGCCGCGCGCCCCTCCCCCCTAGTCCGAATAGGACAAGGAGAGGGGGGGAATCCTACTCCCGGTGGGAGTAGGACTCCTCCTGGCGCGCCCTCCTCCTGGCCGGCCGCACCCCCCCCCCCTGATCCTTTATATACGGGGGCAAGAGGCACCCCTAGACACACAAGTTGATCCATGTGATCATATTCTTAACCGTGTGCGGTGCCCCCTTCCACCATAGTCCTCGATAATATTGTAGCGGTGCTTAGGCGAAGCCCTGCGATGGTAGTACATCAAGATCGTCACCACGCCGTCGTGCTGACGGAACTCTTCCCCGGCACTTTGCTGGATCGGAGTCCGGGGATCGTCATCGAGCTGAACGTGTGCTAAAACTCGGAGGTGCCGTAGTTTCGGTGCTTGATCGGTCGGGCCGTGAAGACGTACGACTACATCAACCGCGTTGTGCTAACGCTTCCGCTGTCGGTCTACAAGGGTACGTAGATCACACTCTCCCCTCTCGTTGCTATGCATCACCATGATCTTGCGTGTGCGTAGGAATTTTTTTGAAATTACCACGTTCCCCAACAAGTTCGGCCCCATGCGCCTTTTTTTCGGCGTCCTGGGGGCCATACGGCTGGGGATGCTCTTAGGCCAACTCCACCACACAACCCCAAACGGACGTTTGGTTTGGCCGAATTTTGTCCCTTTAGGGCGGCAATGGGTTCGTCCATGTCTGCCTCTGTCCATTGGGTCGTGGGTGTGCCCAGCGCGTGGCCGCACCCCAAATCATGTCCGTGTTGGACGTGATAAAAAAAGAAAACTAAAATAAAATGACTTAAAAAAGTAAATAAACGTAGTTAAAAAAACTTAAAACATAAGTTAGGGTCACGGCCACAAAACAGGCCAGTTTCACGGTTCACTTAACGGCCCAGTGTCATAATTAACATAAAAACAAAATAAAAAACGCCGCCCGCGCTCCTGCCGCGCCCGTCGATGTCGTGGTCATCGCCGTCTTCAGTGGTCACCGGTGTCGTCGTCGTCGCTGACGAGGTCGACGTAGTTCGGCGGCGTCCAGAGGTGGGCCGGCGGTCCGCCGTGCGTCGTGGCGGGCTGGAAGGTGGCAGGTGCCTGCACCACCTCCTCCCGTGGCGAGGTGTCCCACTCCGGTGACCACAATGGCGTGGGGCACCAGTTCACGCCCCCCACGGCATGCGCCATCTCCGGAGCCATGCACGACCAGCTCCACTGCTGGCCCAGCAGGCCCATGTGGAACGCGGCCACCGGCGCCTCCTCCATCACCTCCTCCGCTGCCACCATCTCCAGCTCGGGGATGGCAACGTCGTCGGCCGCAGAAAGGGCCATCGTCTCCTCTAGGCCCGACCATTGGCGCTCATCATGCGTGTTCATGGAGTCCTCCATGACACGCTGCATGAGCCGGGCCTCCTCCTCCGCTGTCATGCGAGGAGGTGGAGGTGGTGACGGATACGGGCCTCCTCCTCCGCGCACCTCCCGCCGTGACTGACACCGTGCCGGCGAAGTAGGAGGTGTGCCGCACGTCGTGCTCGTCCTGGAGCCACATGTCCCAGAGCACGGAGTCGGGGCGTACCTATCGTCATAGTAGAGGTCGTTGGGGAGGATGCGGCGGCGGCGCTCGATCTCATCGCGGCGCGCACGACCGCTCATCGACACCGGCGGGATCGGGACCCGGTCGGCGGAGAGGTGCCAATTGTTGGGGAGGTGGACGTCGCTCCACGGGACCGGCGTCCTCATCTCCTAGTAGCGCCAGCATACGTCCACGGCCAGGTACTACCGATCGCGCTCGTCGGCGGCCCTAGGGGCGATGGTGAACGGGGCAGGCGCGGGGCCCGACGCGGTGGCGAAGCGGCCTCCTCTTTCACGGAGCCATGACGGCGTCCCGAGGAGGAGCCGGCCTCGCGGTCGTGCTTCCCCTTGCGGCTGTGGTTCCAGAACCCCATGGCTGCGAGGCGGCCGGCCGGCGAGTTCGAGGCTAGGGTTTGGTGCTGTCGGGTTTCGAGGAGGCCGCAGGGTAGAGTGGAGAGTGTGGACGACGACCGGTTCACGACTTCCCCATTTAAGAAGGACCGCGACCGTTCGCCTGGACAGATGACAGGCGGGGCCGGCCGCGCGTACGCATTGATGTTGACGGATGAGAGGTAGGTGGCCGCTTGTCACGCGGCCCCGACGCAGACGAGCGACGCGTCCGTTTGCTGTCCGCCGCGACCCAAACCCGGCGTATGTTTGCGTTCGAAATGGATCTGCCGGACACAAAACAGATTAGATGGGTACAGACCGTCGCGCGCTGGGTCGACCGGTTTATCCATTTTATCCCAAATAAATGAAATCGGACAAGATAGGATCACGCGATGGAGTTGGCCTTAGCTTTAGGAAGCTGCTGCTGCTGCAGGTTGCCGGATGGTAGCGTTCCTCTGCTTCCGAGGACTCCAGCGGATGAGCATCACCGCATATAAGTCGAAAGCCCTATCGACAAAAGTTGGGGCATCTGGTTCTCTTGGGACCAATTGCGTACGGCATCCCAAAGTTGTACATATAAGCTGCGGTGATGTCATTTGAGACTTTCACATGGTTTAATGCCAGACCTCTTCGCATCGGAGACCGGATCGTGCTATACGCTAAAGGCCCCGCTTGGGAGCCTTGTAAAGCTGAGAAGTTACACGACATCACCGTTCACGAATGGAGGCGTCCAGTGCAGCCGGATATCTTTTCTCTTGCGAACTGTCGTCTGGATCCTTGCTGGTGGTGGAGACGAGTTGTTTCTCAAGTGAGATGAACCAATACATTCGCAGGGAACAAATATATCCTGGTTATTATTGAACTCATGAACTTGGATTTTGGAACAGAGGTAGTATGAAGTTACGCATGTCTTCATCTTGCAGCAGCACGCGAAGCATATCTGTCTTTCATTCAGAAATAAATAAATAAAAGCATGTTGATTCAGTTGGCCGAACTATTCCAGTCAGGTGTCAACTTAGTCAAGCTGAACGTGCGAACCGGAGCACTTGGAAAAAAAAGTAGATTCGGGAGTGGCCTTTTGTGATCTTGTCAACATTTCAAGTCAAAATTCGTATCACATGCTATTATGTAGCTGCAGGAAAGGCCAGCGGAATGTTTCGGAATGATGGCAGTCAATCACATAGATCGACAGTCGCCGTAGCCCATCCGGTTAGGTGATAACCAACAACGAAACTACTCCTTCCTTGTACTAAATTAACGCCACTTAATTTAGAATGGAGAGAGTATTATGTAGTACTCATTTCTATCTTCTTGTTTTTTAAAAAGATGAGCAAGCCCGGTCTTTGCATCAAGCGATGTACTCACTTTTTACCGGTTGGAGGGAGTACTCACTTTTATGTACTATATATAATTTTTCTCATGCGCGCGCGGGCTGAATAATCTTCAGTCTGAAGTAGACGTTGTGCGTTAGGGCGCATGCACGGAATGGCGAACCGGATTCTTTGCTCTCTCGAACAAAAGGCAGAGGCCGTGTTACTTTGCAGTTTCTTATAGTAATATATATTGGGATAATAATCACAAAGTCAGCTTCCCTCTCGCTCCCGTGCGGCTCCTACGGGCCGCACCGGAGCGTCCAGATCCGGCCGCCGGGAGCCTCGCCCACCTCCCTCTCTCCCCTCGCCGTCGCCGGAGGGCGTTGCCGGGCAAAGCCCGCGCACCCACGGTGACAATGGATCTGAAGCGCCTGGCTTCGATCTGGGTCCAAGGGCGACTGGGAGGCGTGGCGATGGGCAAACGGCGATGGGTGGTGGGGGCTGCGTGGATCTGGCCGGGGAGCCGGGTGCGGCCCGCTGTGGTCAGGTGCGGGGCGGCTCTGCAGGTCAGCTGCGACGGGCAAGTGGTGGCGTCTGTGCAGCGGCGTGTTGCATGAGCGCGTGGTCCTGTTGGAGGTGCTCGGAGATGTACTCTGGCCGTGGCTGGGGTGTGGTGTGCTGCGTGTGAGGTCGTCTTCAAGGGGCTCGGGCGATGCTCTGCTCCTTGCCGCGAGTTCGCCTGATCTGGGCATGTGCGGGCAGGGGCGAGGAGGAAGCCGGGGCGGCGGCCCTGGGCTGGGAGCCATGGCGTTTTGGCCATGGTGACGTGTGCGCTCGCATCTCAGTCGCAGCTTGAGGTGCTGCTGCTGTGGGTGTTGCACGGTGAAGTGATGTAGGGTAGAACCCTAGTGGCCCGATCTTTCACGAAAGGAGCGGATCCCGCGAAGAACACGAGGAACACGAGAGGGAAAACGAGGGAAATCACGAGGGGAAACACGAGAGAATCACTCAACCAACAAGAAATAGTCACACATGTGCTAGATCCTCGAAACACAAAAAGATACACGATCCAAATCCAACAAAGGACAATACATAGGGTAACCGGTTCTTCTCCGTGAGGAGGTCTTGAATCCACAAGGGGATCTTCCCGTAAAGGGGTCTTGAATCCAAGGTGGATCTTCTTCGAAGAGGGGCCGCAGTCTCTCTCAAGGAGTAGATCCGATATGGATGAGCGAAGCTCTATCTCTCAAATGAGCTATCACAACGCTAACCCTAGAAAGGAGGAGGTGGAGGAGTATATATAGTCTAGGTCCACGAAGGGGTAAGTGAGGGGCGAAAGGGTACATGGGCTTCGGCCCGAGTGTCTGCGCGCAGGCAGGGCCGGAAGTTCCGGGGACGGCCGGAAGGTCCGGGCGCCGGAGGTTCCGGGCGAAAGTCCGGGCAGGGTCCGGGCTATCCAGAGAGTTGGCACACTCTTGGACGGCTTCGGTGCAGCAGGATCGGAAGCTCCGGGATGGCCGGAGGTTCCGGTGGCTGGAAGTTCCGGGCAGCGGTCGGAAGTTCCGGGCTTTCCAGAAGCTTGTCCAGGCTTCTTCTTCCTTCTCTTCCATGCTTCCCTCGCGGATGGTGTAGGTGATCCTTGGCGCTTGCACTCCTCCTCGTCATCCGTGAAGCTCCGACAATACCTATGCATGCACGATGGAGGGTCAAGTAGTATACCATCCTCGAAGGGGTCAAGTGAGCACGTGTAAAGGAGAGGATTCACCTTTATGTATGTGAAGTAGATGTCGCACGTGTCACTTGCCGAATGAACTCTTGACATGGTGATGTCCATAGGATGCTCCGCATCATCTCCTCCCCCTTGGGAAAGATCCGACCTCGGATCGAAATTCAAATCACCATGGGAAAGAGATGGTGTCACCGTATAGGAGTGGTCGATCACCAAGTTCTCGTCATCTTGAAGTTCGAAATGGGCACTCTCCAATGTCGCACCGTCTTGGGATTCCTTCAAAAGGAGCAAAGACAACAAACACTTGGAAAAACAAATGTGGGAGCATTCAAGCGGTGATTCACCCAACAAGTGTCGTCATCATGCAAAGCATATGGTGTGACAAAGGATTGTGACATGGCATGTAAGCATATCAATCAAGCACAAGCAAAGAAATCATGGGGACTAGCATGTGAATGTGAGGTAGTGATGCAAATATGTTTGACAAGTGAACAAGCATCTACCTCAAGATCATAGCAATCATGCATAAAGGACTCGACAAATAGTCGATGGTAGGCATAAGAAACATTCACAACACCAAAGAAGATGAGATGTCTAAACACATGGATCAAGTGCAAGACAATCCAAGCAATACGTGCATAGGGTGTAGTGAAGATAGTGTGGCACTCAACACAATAAAAAGAGCAATTGTTCATCATGTGTGAGGCAGTCAAGGCAAGCATGTAGCAGTCAATGGGACATGGCATATGTGAAGTGATGACATTGTTGCAACCAAACATGTGATAGGAGCAAGTAATCCAAGAATTGGATGCAACACACAAGGCATATATATCATGATGCATGGAACGGTGAAAATGACAAGTTGAAGCAAGATTTCTAACATGTGTGCAATCAAGTCTCATGGTGCAAGCAACACAAATAGTATGATCCGCAATATCCATGCTCATGGTTTGGGGGTTCTCAAAAGAGAAGGATATCACCTTGAAAGCATGTCCTTGTGCGTCCTTCACAATGCCGAAGTACAAGCAAGTGCGATGTAGAATCGTCATGGTAGGAGGTGGTTCGCTCTCAAGAGCTCGGATTGTCAACTCACGGGATTGCGAGGTTGACAAGTATTCATGGGTACCTACACAAAAGAGACACAAACCAAAGAAATTGTGCGCGTGGTAAATGTACACATCATCCATCATGATGTGTATTTGCACGTGGAAGTTAGCACAAGATAAGCATCGCTCAAAGAAATTTGATGCATGGTATAAGAACATGTCATCCATCATGAAAGAATAGTTATTGTGTATAACATGAATGGGAAACAAATTTAGCATACAAGTATATGGCACATCAATAGCATGTTTATTCATGGGAAGCACATTGTGCACATAAGTATTGGGATCATGCAATGGATGGGATGAATCAAAATCTCCTAAAATGTATGAGGAAACTATGGGGGTCTCCTCATGAGCAATATTGGAAAGATCACATGGAGAAAATGGACAACATCCAAAACAATGCATATCCGAAGCTAGGTGTTCATGGCATGGCATATGAGATAAATGATGCAATGGGAGCATATCAATATCATCACAAGAAAAACAAATGCCAATAACCATGGGCTTGTCATATATGCCATATGTGCAAATTGGGTTCATTTTAATAGCATATGCATAGTCACTACGATGAGATTGCAAATATGACATATGATGGATCTCATGCATAGCATATGACAAGTCAAGCGGATTGTCAAACATGATGTGACCGAGAGAATTAGCACAAGAAATCCTATGTAACATGGCATCACAACTAATAGACTCCACATGGCAATCATCATACTCATCATAAATTGGTAAATCATCGCATGCGGAAGTCACACTAGCATGAAGCATGGAAATAAGTTGATCAACATCATGCAAGCAATCAACGTCAAGAATGTCCACTAGTGGGACTAGAGCATTACCTTCACCTATGTTACCTTGTTCATTCCACTCTAATGGTGTAGGTGAGGTGGGAAAGACCAAATGGTGGTCATCTTCATCTTGATGGAACCATGTGGGGGTGCATCATATTCCACCATGGCCATCGTCTTGTCCAAAGGGAGAACGAAGTCATCGTGAATCGGCGCGTCATCATAGATGGGACCTACCAAATGAGAAGACACAATAGAGGTAGAGGTTAAGTCGTTAGAAATCGAAGAGGCCTCACATGACCTATCAACTACCACTCTCTCTCTCTCTATGTGGTGGTTCACTCACTCCCTCAAAATAGGTGCGCTCAAACTCACATATGATGGAGTCACTCATCTCACTCAAGTGGTGGGGGTTGTGGCTCTCCTCACATGGGAATTGTGGTAACACATCATATATGGTGCTAGTGGTGAAGTCGCTCTCACTCTCAATATGGTGGCACAAGTCACTCAAGTCATCATATGTCGCCGTGGTCGAAGGGAAAATCCCATGCTCAACCGTCTCGTAGTCGTCGTCGTGGATGAAGGCCGAAGATGGCACAACATCACTCTCGCCGTGGATAAAGGTCAAATATGGCACATCATCACTCTCGCCTCCTAAAATGGAAGCATCATCCTTGCTCGCCACCTTGTCGCTCGCCTTCAAAGCTTGGTACTTGAGGGTCTCCGTAGTCGTACTCGTCACCGCACCGTCTTGAAAAAGAGTCAAGGAGGACTCGGCATCGTCAATGCCACAAAGAGGGATGGCGTCGAACTTGGGAGTAGCATCTTGGAGCTCGTCGGGCTTGGATATTGTGGTGGTACTAGCCTCATGCTCGTTCTCATGGAGCTTGGTCGTTGCGAAGTGAGCTTGGGGTAGAGAAACTTTGGCCTTCATGAGTTCTTGTTCCGCCTTGAGAGCACTAATGTACTTGTCGTCGAGGGACTTGTAGTTCTCGAGGAAGATCGTCTTGGAGATGTCGTTGTGCAATCCCATTATGAAGTGGAACTTCATCAAAATGGGGTCGTCCACGCCGGCTCGTCGCAAGGCAATCTTCATCTCCTTGAAGTACTCGTCGATGGACTTGGATCCTTGGATGGTGTTCTTCAATTGGCGTTGAAGTTGTTCCGTGTAGGTTGGAGGCACAAACTCTCGCCGCAAAGCTCTCTTCATCTTGGGCCAACTCATGTCGTAGCTCTCCGAAGGTGTGTGAAGCCACCATGTGGACGCGTAGTCGTGGAAGTTCCTTGTGGCACACTTCACTTGATCTTCGGGAGGGACTTGGTGTAGCTTGAGGTAGTCGTCCATCAAACGCTCCCGCTCGAGATACTCCTCGGGTTCTTGAGTCCCATAGAAAGGAATCGTGTGGTCGATGTCGAGGTCGTAGTAGCTTGTGGAAGTCGCGGACTTGAGCTTGGGGAGCTTCGTTTGAGCGTAGTCTTGAGGTGCTTGTTGGCAAAGATGCCATATATCCGAAGGCGAAGATGCCTTGAAGTCGCTTGGCGAAGATGCCAAAGTGGTTGGTGTAACCGTAGCTCCGTCTTGGTGGTGCTTGTCTCGCGGTCTTCTCTTGTGGTCATGAAGTTTGGACTTGGCGTGAAGTAGGGCTTGTTGCGACTTGTAGGTAGGCGCATCTCGAGCATCTTCATGATGATGCTGTCGTTGTCGTGCTTGAGCTCTATGTAGATGCCGTTCGTCGTCGTCGTGCACATGTTGCTTGGAGGTGACTTGCCCTTCCTGACGAGGTGGATCACAAACGTGATGGTGGTCGCCATGGAGATGTGGACGAGGACGACTTGCGCTTGCATCATTTTTGCGCTCCGAAGACTTGTGACTTGAACGTCGCCGCCTTGAGGATGATGAAGAGGAAGAACGGTTGATCAACAAGGTCCGAATCTCCTCCATCCTTGCATCTTGCTCCTCCTTTTGTGCGGAAAGCTTGTTGTTGATGTATTTGTACACACCGTCGTTGTTGTGGAAGACCGGAGATGAAATGCCTTGCCTATCCATCACAAGATTCGAGCCAACGAGTGGAGAAAGAGAAGAACGAATACCAAATGTAACTTGACCGAAGTTGAAAGTGGATCAATGATCACTCCAATGTGGACAAGGAAATAGCACAATTGGTACCAATTCTTGTCGGTTTCTCACACCTACACAAATAAGGCTTATGGTGGAGCTCGGTGAGGATAGTGGCATAAAAAATTGATGTAAAATGTTAGCAAGAGTCAATAATGTTGAAAGAGATTCACAAATTCGCAAGTGAAACAAGTAGACCAATAGCAATATGTGGCACATGGAAACACACACACGGATAGATAAATGGGGTCGTGCAACCAAGGAATGAGCTCAAAATGTGGAATCCACGGAAAATGCTCTTGTTGCACAACTCTAGAGAGACGCTAACACGATTGCTCAATAGGCGGATACGACACTTTGCACAACCTATAGGAGACAAAAATGCAATGACTTCTATCCCAAGTATGCTATGTATATGATGTTCCGGTGGTATGATCCAAGATGATCGGACATGACAATCTTATGCAATGTGGTATGATGCTATGGCACTTGCTTACAAGCTTCTTGCTCTCTATTTTTATTGCTTAGAAGCTTTTTTTGATATGTATGGCCACTTTGGCACAATGCACAAACCAAGATAGCAATTGTATATATGCGGGAACAAACTTGAGGCACAAAGGATGATATGATACCAAGATGATACTGATATGGTATGGTATACATGCAATGTATGGTGTAGATCACTAATGTGCACAAGTAACGTTGCCAGCAATACTCAAATGGCTAGTCTCGATAGGAAAGTGACGCAAAATGGTCTAGGGGTTATCAATGCAATGGCAAGGGAATATACAATGGAGGGATACCACGATAACAAGATGATATGGAGGTTACCGTCCGTGTCGATGATGAGTGGCGGTGATCTTGATGGAGATACCAAGATGATGGAGACTCGTCCCTAAGTAGCCGAAACACCTTAAGAAACAAAAAAACCGCGAACTCAAAATCTCAAATGTCAAAATGGTGGTAGCGGGATGCGGTGGTGGTGTTGCGGAAGCTCAATGGGATTGCAACAATGCAATGATGGGTTATGCGAGTAGGCAATGCGGAAATGGAGGGTAAGGTGGTGGACTATACACGGTGTCGGGGTTGGAAGCACGGTCCCTAAGTAGCCGAAACACCTTAGGAGACACAACTCACAACACAAACAAAATTGGGTTAAATTGGGGTGGCGGGAATGTATAGTGGTCAAGCCTATGCGGAAGTAGTGGTGGTGGTTGATGAAGAAGCAATCTTCCCTAAGTAGCCTAGACACCTTAGGAGACTCAAATCACTCCTCAAGCAACCACTAATGCGACGGGGAATAAAATTGGTTAGGTTGCGGAGGTCTGCGGTGGTGTAGCAGATGATGTGGTGGAAGCCCTAGGCAAAGATTCCAAAATGCACAAAATTTTATGGTGTCAAAAGGTGGTGAAACCAAGGTGAGGTCCTCGGCCATGTCAATAGCTTCAAAACGAGCCAAAGAACACTCAAATCGGAGTTCGGAGTGAAAAGTTGTGATGAAAACGGTGAAGAAGGCTGATGCTGAAATTCTGTGCAATGTTTCGGGTTAGGCCGGAAGTTCCGGGATCCGGAAGTTCCGGGGGGTGGCCGGAAGTTCCGGGGGTCGCGGAAAAACTGCGGGGAGTCTGGGGATTTTTTGGGTAAACTTTCTGCTTAGCCTGGAAGTTCCGGGGCTAGGACGGAAGTTCCGGGGGACGGAAGTTCCGGGGGTCGTGGAATTTCTTCCGGAATGAACCCTAAATTCCAGATCTGAGAATGGGGGCAGAAAAACTCGATTTCCAAGGTCAAAATTGGGAAGATTTTGTGGATAGAAAAGGGGGAAAAGAAGGGGAATGCTAGATCCACTTGAGACACAACGAATCCATGGATCAAACTCAACAAAACATCGTCAAACCAACAAATCACAAAAAAAATTGGGGCTATTTTTTGGTGGGGATTTTCGAATTTTAGGACGAAATCAATAAAATTAGGCTAGAAAACAAAGAGGGGAGGCTCCGAAATCGTGATCAACGTGGATCATGATACCAAGATGATGTAGGGTAGAACCCTAGTGGCCCGATCTTTCACGAAAGGAGCGGATCCCGCGAAGAACACGAGGAACACGAGGGGGAAAACGAGGGAAATCACGAGGGGAAACACGAGAGAATCACTCAACCAACAAGAAATAGTCACACATGTGCTAGATCCTCGAAACACAAAGAGATACACGATCCAAATCCAACAAAGGACGATACATAGGGTAGCTGGTTCTTCTCCGCGAGGAGGTCTTGAATCCACAAGGGGATCTTCCCGTAAAGGGGTCTTGAATCCAAGGTGGATCTTCTCCGAAGAGGGGCCGCGGTCTCTCTCAAGGAGTAGATCCGATATGGATGAGCGAAGCTCTATCTCTCAAATGAGCTATCACAACGCTAACCCTAGAAAGGAGGAGGTGGAGGAGTATATATAGTCTAGGTCCATGAAGGGGTAAGTGAGGGGCGAAAGGGTACATGGGCTTCGGCCCGAGTGTCTGCGCGCAGGCAGGGCCGGAAGTTCCGGGGACGGCCGGAAGGTCCGGGCACCGGAGGTTCCGGGCGAATGTCCGGGCTATCCAGAGAGTTGGCACACTCTTGGACGGCTTCGGTGCAGCAGGACCGGAAGCTCCGGGATGGCCGGAGGTTCCGGTGGCCGGAAGTTCCGGGCAGTGGCCGGAAGTTCAGGGCTTTCCAGAAGCTTGTCCAGGCTTCTTCTTCCTTCTCTTCCACGCTTCCCTCGCGGATGGTGTAGGTGATTCTTGGCGCTTGCACTCCTCCTCGTCATCCGTGAAGCTCCGACAATACCTATGCATGCACGATGGAGGGTCAAGTAGTATACCATCCTCGAAGGGGTCAAGTGAGCACGTGTAAAGGAGAGGATTCACCTTTATGTATGTGAAGTAGATGTCGCACGTGTCACTTGCCGAATGAACTCTTGACATGGTGATGTCCATAGGATGCTCCGCATCATGAAGCTTGGTGGTCGGCGTTGGAGAGTGCAAGGCATAACAGGAACGACTCCAACGATCTCCGCGCTTTTGGGTGGATCAGATCTGCAGGCCTCCATAGGGATGCGTGTGTTCCGGGCGAAAGCCTTGACCCGACTTTGTCGGTGCCGTCGACAACGACGCTCTCGGGCGTTGTTTCCCTCCTTGGAGGCGTCGTTGTGGAACTCATCTTCTTCTATGTGGGGCTTGGGCTCTCCAGGTGAAAACCTAAGCTCCAGATGTTTCCGGAGCGGGCGGCGGCGGCGTCTTCGTCGTTTCCCCCTTGGGGGCGTTGCTTGGGAGAGTCAGCTTGTGCTTGATGTGTCTGGTTTTCCCCTACGTTGGGTTTGGTGGATGCCGGGGCAGCGGCCCCGGACGACTGATGTGCGCCGAGGTGGCGGCCTCGAAAGTGATGCGCTGGGCGGCTCCATGGGGCGGGGCGGCGGCTTGGCCTTGCTTGGGTGGCAATCTTGGGCCACTTGGGTGGCAGGCTTGTCGGTCCGGTCGACGCGCTCCAAAGGGGGCGGTCTGACTTTACGTCGGGGCGGCGGCCCCGGATGTGGTGCGACGTTCGTGGTCTGCGAGCGGTTGCCTTGAGCAGCGTGGGCTGCGGGCAGCTGGATTGTGCGGCGTTGCTGCTCGTGGGGAGCGGTGGTATGTCGGGGCGGCGGCCCGGGAAGGCGGTGCCGGTTGATTGCGCTGGGCGCGACGGAGCGGTGGATGTCGGGGCGGCGGCCCCGAGAGAATCTCTGTGGCGACCATACTTCTGTGGCAAGGATGATGGTGGGAGCGATGTCGGCGACGGTGCAATGGTTGCGATAGTCGGCTCTTCTCCGGCGTGTCCACGGTATTGCCTCGGTTTTGTTTGTTGTTGTGGAGTCGAAGCTGTGGCGGCGGGGCTCTGTGGTGTACGATAACTGGCTGCAGGCGGCCCTTTCGGCGATCTTCCATGGCGCCAGCCGTGCCTGGTTTCGTTTTTCTGAATTCTCCGTCAGAGTCGGAGTTGCGTTGTATAGTCGCAGGTCGACATGTCGTCGATTAGGATGGCTTTGCCCTGTGTGTTTCTGTCTATGGGAGTGGGCTTGGCCCTTGTTGTTCCAGTTTTTACCCGCTTTTTCGTAATTAATTGGGCAATTCTCTTCTGATTAATTAATAGATGAGGCAATCTATGCCTCCGTTTCGAAAAAAAAATATTAGAATAATATATGGTCAGAATCATCGGTGGCCATGTACGCAAGATCACGCGCATCGAAGCACCATCGCACTCCTATGTAAGTCTGTGGTTGGAGATCCCGAGGAGTAGAAAATGAACTTATCGTGGCGCTCAGAAATCGAAGTAACGGCCGGTTTCGTCAGGTGCTGCCAAGGACGGACGAACGGGCACGGCGCCGGCGGTCGTCGTCGTCGTCGTGGTGCTCGTACCGTATCGCATCGTATCTTCTCGGGAAGCTGCGTGTCCGTTGGGCGCGGCGCTCTGCGTGGGTACGCCGGCCGGCCCCGAGTTGGCCACCGGAGTAAATGCGTGGGCACGGCAGCCTCTACCGGACGATTTTGTCGCCACTGGCTTCTCTTTCTCTGGCCAGTTCACACCTTTTCCACACAAAGAAAAACCTCGTCTCAGACTACATTTTCAGTCTGGCACGTTTTGGTCTTCTCTGATGTTGGGTGTGTTCGTATGTCCGTAGCTCCCCCTCCCGAACAGAGCATCGACGGAGATGATGTTCTTGGCCGTACGTACTCTCCCTTTCCAAAGACCCGGGTCGGTCAGTAGAGTGCTCCACCCGCCCGCACTCGGCGGTGACTCGAGTAATAAAGTGACAGCCTGTTAACTATTGTCTCTTCCTGAAATAAACTACTCTCTCTGTCCTAAAATTATTATCTTAGATTTGTCTAAATACAGATGTACCTATTTATGTTTTAGTATTAGATACACAAGAATTTTGAGGCGGAGGAAGTATTATTGAATGTAAATAAACACGTAAATGTACGTAGAGCAGCGTATACTTACTCTGTCTCATAAGAGCATCTACAACCGGACGGCTCAAACTCGCCTCATACGTCCGGACGGACCGCCTTGTCGTTGACCGGTCACGATTTTTCGACCAAAATGGACGCCTCAAACGGATCTCAAACGCCCGGGCTGATCGACACTCCTCATATCCAGATCAAAATGTGGGTCGGATATGGGGGCGGCCCGGGCACATCTGCCACGTCGAACCCGACCCCACATATATTCGTCTTCATCCGCTCGCCGGAGCAAACCCTAGTCACTTCACTCCACTCCCCTCCGCCACCAGAGCTCACCTCCGGCGATTTTCGGCCTTCTCCGTTATGGCAGGCAGCGGATCAGACTCCGACCAGTCCGGATCCGTCGACTGGGGTGTCATCCCGTGTGGGTTGGAGGAGGCAATGACAGTCCGCATTGCACTCCGCCGCTCCCGGGAGAACAACGCCCGGCTGACGAGCGGATCCGTTCGCGGCGGCGCCGTAGCGCCGGCTCACCGGGAGGTCGGGTCCTCTTGTCCTGGATCCTCGCGGTTCCGGCAGCCGGAACACCTCTCCTTCCCCATCACCGGTCGGGCAGGCTATGAGTCCTACTAGATGAAGGAGAGGATAAGGGCCACCGAGGCCCGTACCGCGACGGAGGCGGATGATGCGGTGGCGCGGGCGGACCGCAGAGGAGGAAGCCATCCACGCCCGCATTGTGAAAAAAACGACAACGGAGGAACATGCGCACCCTCGCCCGAAAGCAGAATCGGACGGTCTGTGCCATGGCCAGACTGCCACCGAAGGAGAACAACGACGGCGAGGACAGCTCCGGCGACGAGCAGATCCAACTCGATCCGTACTGCATCTTCGGCCGGTACTTCCACCAGAAGGACGACAAGGGCGCTGGGAAGGGCAAGGGCAGCTGTGGATGAACTCCGCCATAGCCAAACATGTCAAATTTTGATAGTCCGATGGCATGTTTAGTTAGTAGTGATGGAGTAGCCGAACGATGTGTGTGCGTCGATGTAATTGCATGAGTTTGTATGGATTTGAGATATTATAAGGGCATTTTTATCCCTAAGGTGTTTTGGTGATTGATGACAATGCTTTTGCGGACTAATCGTGTGCTTTGAGCATTTCAGAGATTCATCCTTTGGCACGAGACGATTCTTTCCCCTCAGAGTTTTTAATCAAGACGGTGTAGCTCTTTCGTTTCTGGTTTGGTGGACTTGTCTCGTAGGAGTCACCATACTATCAAGAGGGGGTCCGCTTTGGTAAGGCTAGAGTGGAATCAACACGTACACTTCCTTTTCGCACCCTCTGAGCCTTCTCCCGTCGTTGGAGGTCTCTTTCCCTGCTTTATGAGCTTGTTTTGGTCCGAGCGGTAGTACTGCGGTGCCCAGCGGTAGTACCGCTTGTGGGTCGTCAGTCGCAGTACCGCTGCGGTACCGGGCTCCTACCGCGTCGACTCGAGGGGGTCGCCTCCCGTGTCGGATTGTGCGGCACTAAGCAGCGGCAGTAGAAGCGGTAGTACCGCTCGAGAGCGGTAGTACCGCCCTACCACCGCGGTAGTACCGCACTGGGTCTGACTCCTGCTCATACGCCAGCCCTCCCAGACTGCACGGCAGTACCGCGAGGGGGAGCGGTAGTACCGCTGGTCCCAGCGGTAGTACCGCTGCCCCTTGCGGTAGTACTGCCCTCTGCGGGCCTGTTTTAGGGGGTAACGGTTGGATTGTTCCCTCCTCTATAAAAGGGGGTCTTCTTCTTCAACATTGACTCACCTCTTCCCCCAAAGCTCCATTGATGCTCCAAGCTCCATTTTCGCCCGATCTCTCTCCCTAGCCAATCAAACTTGTTGATTTGCTCGGGATTCGTTGAGAAGGCCCCGATCTACACTTCCATCAAGAGAAATTTGATTCCCCCACTAATCCCTAGCGGATCTTGTTACTCTTGGGTGTTTGAGCACCCTAGACGGTTGAGGTCACCGCGGAGCCATATTCCATTGTGGTGAAGCTTCGTGGTGTTGTTGGGAGCCTCCGATTAAGTTGTGGAGATTGCCCCAACCTTGTTTGTAAAGGTCCGACCGCCGCCTCCAAGGGCACCAATAGTGGAATCACGGCATCTCGCATTGTGTGAGGGCGTGAGGAGAATACTGTGGCCCTAGTGGCTTCTTGGGGAGCATTGTGCCTCCACACCGCTCCAACGGAGACGTACTTCCCCTCAAAAGGAAGAACTTCGGTAACACATCCTCGTCTTCATTGGCTCCACTCTTGGTTATCTCGTACCTTCACTTGAGCAAGCTTATTTGTATTATTTCCATTGCTTGCTTGTGTGCTTGTTGTTGTTGCATCATATAGGTTGCTCACCTAGTTGCACATCTAGACAACCTACTTTGATGCAAAGTTTAATTTGGGAAAGAAAAGTTAAAAATTGTTAGTTGCCTATTCATCCCCCTCTAGTCAACTATATTGATCCTTTCAATTGGTATCAGAGCCTCGTCTCTTTTTAAGGACTTTGCCGTACGAAGAGTATGGTTGATATCATAGACGGTGTGGAGGAGCACTCCGGTGCGAATCCGGACTCGTCTATGGGAGATGGGGGAACCTCGGTCTCTCGTGAGGAATTCAATGTGGCCTTGGAGACATTGAAAACCTCCATGACGACCGAGGTTGAAAGCATGTTTACTAAATTCATTGAAGGGCTTAAACTATCCACCGCACCGTTGAAACTGGATGATCCCACTAACAAGGTGACGGATGCTAACTCCGACTAGGGGGATGCTACTAGTGAAAAAGCTCCTTCTTCTAGTGGTAAGAATGGCACCGGCATCTTTGCCCATGTGGAACCGCCACTTGTCTATGGTGGACCGATTCCCTCTACTCATTTGAATCATGCCTTTCCTCCCCTTAAGATTGTGAAAAATGAGAACTTTGATTCTTGGGTTTATCGCTTTAAGCGTCATTTAAATCATGTGAATACTAATCTTTGGAGAATCATTGAAGAAGGTTTCTATCTTCATGATCCAAGCAACTTCACCCCTAGAGAAGCCGCGGATAATTAATTCAATGAGAATGCTCTCTTCATCATCCAAGATGCAATTCCACCCGAAGATCTCCCTCATCTTCGGCCCTTCGCCTTGGGCAAAGATGCATGGCTTTGTGTTGTCTCCCTCTATCGGGGAAGCGCAAGCATTCAATGCTCCAACTATGAAGTAGTGCAAGATGAAGCCGATGAGTTTGCAATGAAAGAAGATGAAGAACCTCGTGAGCTTTATTGGAGAGTAACCAAACTCGCGGTTTCACTCTAAGATCATGGGAGCAAGGACACGGATGACAATTGGATCAAGCGCAAATTTCTCAAGGCAATGATGCCTTACCACAAGGCCACGTCCTCCGTCATTCGTCAAAGGCCAGACTTCCACACTTTGTCCTCAAGTGAAGTGTTGGATGAGTTTGTGGCCATGAGTATCTTGGACAAGACCGCCGACAATGCCGTGCTACGTTCTCAAAGAGCAAAGAAGCCCAACCTTGCATTAAAGGCCAAGGTTAGTGCAGAAAAGAGGACGAAGAAGAAGAAGAGGAGGGCAACCCCGAAGATACAAAGTATGCCTATCATGAACACATGGCTCTTGCTTCAAGGCAATTTTGGAGCAAGAAAAACTCAAGGCCCAACTTCTATAAGAACAACTCAAGTGGCACAAAGGGCAAGCAACGTGTGAGGACTTGCTATAATTGTGGCAATGTGAGCCATTTTGTTGTGGAGTGCCCGTATGAGAAGAGGGAAGACAATGGTGGCAAGCTTATCCGAAAGGACAAAGCCAAGTCATTCCCAAACAAGCGCAACTTCACCAAGAAGACTCCTCTCAAAGCGTTGGTGGTACAAGAAGAGTACAATGATGATGATGATGATGATGATGGGGATGAGGATGAGTTGGTTTCCATGGCCTCCGTTTCCATTGCGACAACTCCACGAGTGTCACTCTTTGACTCACCCAATGAGAGCATCACCGCCAAGTGCCTCATGGCTAAAGCCACCAACAAGGTAACCGCCAACATCAAAACTACCATCATTCATAATCCTTCTTTGACGGATTGCATTGATGAACATGATGGACCTAATGTGGAGGAGAATGAGTTTGAGTCCTTTATGGGCAAACTCAAGGGTAAATCCAAGAAGCACTTCGTTGCTCTCTTGGAACAACTTGGTGAAGCCAATGACATGATCAAAACTCATGAAGATACCATCTCTAAGATGGAGGGGCATAGTCGTGACTATGTCGATGAGATTTCGGATCTTTCCAATGCTCTTGAGAAAGAGCGTGGTCTTCGTTTGGCTCTTGAGGAGTCACACAATGATGATCACGCTAAGTTAAAGAAAGATCTTAATCATGCTATTGTTGTCTCTCGTGTGCTAAACTCCGAGAAGGCCAGGCTTGGGGTTGATCTTGCTAGACTCAAAGAGGAGTTTGACCTACTTGACAAGGCTCACAAGGTCTTGAAGGGTACTCATGCTAGCCTCAAAGAGTCTCATGACCAACTTCAAGTAAAGCTAACCAAGGAGAAAGCCACATTTCCTTATATGGTGTTAATTGATAATGCAAATGCTACTAACCCATGTTGTGAGCATGTGCATCTTATTGAGGAGAATGCCAAGTTGAAGGAGCGACTTGAGAAAGGCCTTATTTCTTGCATACAAGGCGAGAAGAACCTCAACGACCTTTTGAGCAATCAAAAAGGGGGTTGTGGCCAAGGAAGGGATTGGGTACGCACCCGAGTCCAAGAACAAGAAGAAGAGTGACAAGGCCAAACGACCTCCCCCTCTCAAGCAAACCTTTGTGATGGAGGGAGAGGGTGCTACTAAGGAGAAGAAGAAGAACACCAGGAAGAGTGGTGATGCCAAGAAGGGCAACACTTCTCTTCCCAACCAAGCCGACAACTTTAACCCTTCTTATGTGTTGTGTTGTGCTAGTGATGGACATGTTTATGCCAAATTTGTTGGCTCTCCTTATGAGTACATTGAATGGTCTATTTGGGTTCCTAAGACCCTTGTTACTAACATCAAAGGACCCATTACTAAATGGGTACCTAAAACCAAGTATTGGTCTCTTGTAGGTGTTTGCTTCCGGTAGGGGATCATGGTTGCTTGATAGTGGAGCCACTAATCATATGATCGGAAGCAAGGAATTGGTGGTGGATGTTCACAAGATTCCATCTATGCCCACCAATGTTGAGTGGGGTGATGCCTCGTCCTCCAAGGTATTGAGGCTTGGCAAGGTTGTCATTTCTCATGAGCTCACGATCGAGAAGGTCATGCTTGTTGAGTCCCTTGCATACAACTTACTTTCCGTTTGTCAACTTGCACTCATGGGCTTTGCCACTTTCTTTGATATTGATACCGTGGCCCTCTTGTGGAGCAAGACTCTTAAATTAGCCTTTGTTGGGCATGTCGAGAACGGTCTCTATGTGGTTAACTTTTCGGAGCGACCCACTAAGACCGCGACATGCCTAATGGCTAAAGTTGACGTGGGATGATTTTGGCATCGCCGTCTAGCCCATGTCAACATGAGATCTTTGCAAAGTCTTCTTAAGGGGGACCATGTTCGTGGACTAACAAATGTTAGTTTTGCTAAAGTTCGTGCTTGCAGTGCGTGCATCGAAGGAAAGCTACATGAGAAGGCTCACCCTCCCACGACTATCATCTACTTGAAGAGGCTTTTGGACCTCCTTCATATGGATCTCTTTGGGCCTCCATACTTTGATAGTCTTGGGGGTAGAAAGTATTGCTTGGTGATTGTGGATGATTTCAAGATACACCTAGGTATATCTCTTCAAGAGGAAGAGCGAGAACCAACAAACCGTCATTGACTTTGCAAATGAAGCCCAACGTCAACACAATGCAAAGATCTTGACTATAAGAAGTGACAACGGCACCGAGTTCAAGAACTACACTTTGGATGAGTTTCTTAGTGATGAGGGGATCAAGCATCAATATTCCGCACCATACACCCCTCAACAAAATGGTGTAGCGGAGAGGAAGAACCGGATGTTGATGGATGCGGCAAGGACCATGATGGCGGAGTTCAAGTCTCCATACAACTTTTGGGCCGAAGCCATCAACACTGCATGTCATGCATCAAATTGTCTCTATCTCCGCAAAGGCTTGAACAAGACTCCATATGATATACTCACCGATAACAAGCCCAACCTCATGAGGGCATATTTGTTGGTTATGCTACAAACTCTCATGCTTACCGTGTCCTCAATAAGTCCACGGGGCTTATTGAGGAGACGTGTAACGTGGAGTTTGATGAGAATAACGGCTCCCAAGTGGAGCAAAGTGGCACTTGTGATGTAGGTGATGAAATTCCTCATCAAGCCATAAGAAGAATGGGTGTTGGTTTTATCCTACCCATTGAGGAACCCCTTGTGGGGCCGAAATTATTATTCTGACCTTTTCAGCAATCTTTGCCACAAAGTGAACTTGACATGAAAGTATTTCACGATCTGACCCTTTTAGCAACGCCACAGACCGTGATGTTTCTTCTCCATATAAAAACGTCGAGCTAGCTAGCGTTTCAAATCCACATTAAAACGCCGGAGTAGCTAGCGTTTCCAATCCACATAGAAACGTCAAGCAAGTGGGCGTTGCTGCCCTGGCCAGAAACGCCATAGGGCTTGGCATTTAGGCGCTGGGTTTAGGAGCAGCTTTTTACTTTGGCGACGGGGCAGCAAATGGGCTGGGTGCCAGCGCAGAAACGCCAAAGCCCTTGGCGTTGCTTACCTGGTCCGCAACGCGAGCAACCTCACGTTTCTCCTTTGGGCAGGAATGCTAGCTAGCTCGGCGTTTCTCTTTGGGCAGAAACACTAGCTAGCTCGGCGTTTTTATTTGGGGAAGAAACGCTGCGGACTCTGGCGTTGCTAAAAGGGTCAGATCGTGAAATACTTTTATGTCGAGTTCACTTTGTGACAATGTTTGTTGATAGGGCCAGAATAGTGATTTCGTCCCCCTTGTGGCCGAAGGAGAAGGACAATGCTCCACTAAAGTGGAGTCATCACCAACCCAAGGCCCACACGCTTCCGAAGAACAAAGTGAAGGCCCTCAACCTCAAGAACAAGATCAAGGGTAAGGTCAATCTCAAGATGGTGTTGAAACATCAAGTGATGCCCAAGGTCAAGTTCTCACCACCGAGCATGTTCAAGATCAAGAGCAAGTCCGAGATCACGGACAAGCTCAAGACGACGCTCAAGATGATCAAGTTGACGCTCCTCAGCTCTCTATAGAGGAGGAATTAGAGCGTCGTGCCGCCAAGATCGCATCCAAGCTATCCACCAAAGACCATCTCATGACAAACGTGCTTGGAAGCTTAAGAAATGGGGTAAGCACTCATAGACAATTAGCAAACTATTGTGAACATCACGCGTTTGTCTCTTGTGTTGAACCCCAAAAGGTCTATGAGGCGCTCGAAGATCCGGATTGGCTCAATGCCATGCATGAAGAACTCAACAACTTCGAGCACAATAAGGTGTGGAGATTGGTGCCAAGGCCAACGGGGAACCATAATGTCATTGGAACCAAGTGGATATTCAAGAAGAAGCAAGATGCTCATGGGATTATCATTCGCAACAAGGCTTGTTTGGTAGCACAAGGCTACTCCCAAGTTGAGGGTATTGACTACGGTGAAACCTTTGCTCCCGTTGCATGCCTTGAATCCATTCGCATCTTGATTGCATATGCCTCTCATCATAACTTTAAGTTACAACAAATGAATGTGAAGAGTGCTTTTCTTAATGGTCCTATTAATGAGTTGGTATATGTCAAGCAACCCCCCGGGTTCGAGGATCCCTACTTTCCCGATCATGTGTATCAACTCGATAAGGCACTCTATGGCCTTAAGCAAGCCCCACGTGCGTGGTATGACCACCTTACCGAGTTGATGCAAGATCGTGGTTTTGAAATTGGGAAAATCGACCCCACTCTTTTTACTAAGAAGGTCAAAGGGGAGTTGTTTGTGTGCCAACTATATGTTGATGATATTATCTTTGGTTCCCTTAACAAAGCTTTCAATGAGGAATTTGCCGCACTCATGACCTCCAAGTTCAAGATGTCCATGATGGGAGAGTTGAAGTTCTTCCTTGGCTTCGAAGTCAAACAAAGAAGAGAAGAAACATTCATCAACCAAGCCAAATACACTCAAGACATGCTCAAGAGATTCAAGCTAAGTGATGTCAAGCCGGCTTCCACTCCCATGCCCACCAAGTGCCAACTTGATATTGATCCCAATGGTAAAGCGGTGGATCAAAAGGTATATCTCTCCATGATTGGCTCCTTGCTTTACCTTTGTGCATCTAGACCGGATATCATGTTGAGTGTGGGAATTTGTGCACGGTTTCAAGCCGCACCTAAGGAAAGCCACTTTGTGGCCGTCAAGCAAATCTTTCGATATTTGGCTCATACCCCAAACTTTGGCTTATGGTACCCAAGAGGAGCAAACTTCAAGCTTGTAGGATATTCGGACTCCGATTGGGCGGGAGACAAAGTGGATAGGAAGTCCACTTCCGGAGGGTGCCAATTTCTTGGTTGCTCTTTGGTGAGTTGGTCTTCCAAGAAACAAAGTTGTGTGTCTCTCTCATCCACCGAAGCGGAGTATGTGGCGGCCGGTAGTTGTTGTGCACAACTTCTTTGGATGAGGCAAACTTTAAAGAATTATGGTGTCATTTGTGACAAAGTGCCTCTTTGGTGTGACAATGAAAGTGCCATCAAGATTTCTCTCAACCTGGTCCAACACTTCAAGACGAAGCATATTTAGATTCGGTATCACTTCATCCGGGATCACATTAGGCGAGGGGAGATCGAGCTCAACTATGTCAACACTCATGATAACCTTACAGATATCTTCACGAAGCCCTTGGATGAAGCAAGATTTCGCGAGTTAAGGCATGAGCTAAATATCATTGATTCGAGCAATGTTGCTTGAACCTTTCACCCCCTCCCAACTTGATGTCTTGTTTAGATGTAGGCATGGACATAGGGGGAGTGTGGTTCTCTCAATGAACCTTCCCTCCATCCATGCATAAACTAATCAAACTCTTTCACTTTAGCCATTTTTGATGGTTCTTGTGCTTCAAAGATAAGTTTTGATCATGGGCCCAAGGTTAAAATCTTCGCGGCGCCATACCTCCGGACTCAAACATAGGTGGCCTCAGCCATCGCCCTCTCTTGGAGAGGTGTGTGTTCTTCGTCTTCTTTGTGTTGGTTTTGCGTGTGTGTTTTCTCTTGTTTTCTAGTCGTTTTCTCTTTTTGAGCTAAGCCGTTTTGGCCAGTCTTTTGCGGCTGACCAGTACTACCGCTGGGTGCACGGTACTACCGTTGATGAACGTCAAGCGGTACTACCGCTATGGGGGCGATGGGGGTTATGTTGGGGCCGGGGGAGTTGCTTTTCTCCCCCATACCCATTCGCCCCACTCTCTCATCTTCCTCGTCGCTCTAGCGATGTCTCGTCGCAGGAGGGCTTCGGCCGGCCGCCGTTTTTGCGCAGTCCCTCTCCAGTTCCTCCGGTGGATTCGATCCCCACTGCGTCCTCTTGCCATGGATGTCGGTATTGCCCCCGTTCCCGTTCTCTCTTTGCCTAGATCTCACATCTAGTTGTTAGGGGCAATAGGCATTGCTTTTCTCGATTTTTGGCTAAGTCGAGGATTGAGTAGGATGGAGATGGCATCTAGGCCTTTGGATTGATGATTGGTAGGCTTATTTTTGAATTTGGCATCCCCGGTAGTGCCGGATCTGTCCACGGCAGTAGGGAACCGCCGTTCCCCGTCTGGAGCGGTACTACCGCTCTTCTTGCACGGTACTACCGCTCGAGTGGTACTACCGCGGTGGGGTCGCGGTACCATCGTTGGATGCCCAATTCCATCATCTCCTACCACTTTTTGATCCATGTTGTCTTGTTTGGAGGCTTATGCTCTTTCTTTCGTGTTGTTTCTTCTGCTCGTGTGTTTGGTTCCAGGTGATGAACATCCTGAGCAGCAAGTCCGCCGTGTCAACCCCGGACGTGCAACGTCCAAGCGCTACCGCACCTGTGAGACAACGACGGCCTCATCAAGTGCTCCGCCAAGTGTTCCGCCTCAAATGAAGAAGATGAGTGCGTCCAAGCCCAAGCCAAGGGTCAAGTCTGTGACAGAAGTGTCTGCCAAGGAATTCTGGAAGAAGCGTCGGCGCAACCCCTATGAGGTCGATCAAGAGCCTGCCTTGGTCAACCGCCCATTCTAGAACCGCTTTCAGTATGCCATCTACTTTGATGTGATCAAGGCCAAGAAGAACCTCATTGTTGATGTTCGCTCCATCGACGTTGCCTTTATGGAGAAGGATCCTGACTACTTTGGGGAGGCTCTTCAGATGTGCTCTCAGTTGAACATCCTCAGGATCATGCAGTTCAACAAGGATTTTGATGCAGATTTGGTGGCCCAGTTTTATGCCACCGTCCATCTTGGGACAGATAAGGACAGAACTCTGACTTGGATGACAAATGGCAGGCTTCTTACTGTCAAGTGGAAGGCCTTCATGGAGCTTCTTGAAGTTGAGGATCAAGGTCTTGAGAACCCAGTTGGCTTTCGCCCTCACCGCAATGCAACTTCCACTCACAAGCAATCTTTCTGGCCATACTGTACCTTGAAGATTAACCCAGTGACTCAGAAGGAGACCTATGAGCTGCGAGCATTTATGGATATTCCCCATCGCATCTTCAGGGAGACCCTCTTCCCTCGCATCGGCAACTTGGATATGGTACACTCTTATCTTGTGGACATGCTTCTTTTCTGTCAACATGAGAAGGAAGAAAACACTGGCGACTCTTTGGATATCTCTCATGTCATGTGGTCTGAGTTGGTTTCCGTCGTCTCTGAGCTCAAGTGCCCTATCTATGGACCGTTTATCATGTTGCTCATTGAGAAGGGCTGGGAGCGTGTGTATCCTAGGGTGGCGCTGGAGACTGGGGATCTAGTTTCTCATGAGATCAAGCGTCCGAGGAAGAAGGAGAACTGGGGCACCACAACTCTGAGTTCTGGCGTTCCGCCTGGAGCTGCTGACATGGAGACCGAGGCTGATGCTGGTGATGACGATGACTATGAGCCATCTGGAGCAGAGCCCTCTTGGGCAAAGAAGCTCAAGCGCAAGATGAAGAAACTCTTCTGCATGGAGTCTCACGGTCAGTACATGACTCATGTGGCTGAGAAGCAGGCCAGGAGTCATTACAAGGAGCTCATGCGTCAGTTGGGTGCGACCGTTGCCAGCGGATCTGAGGGCAAGATCACTGATGAGGAGGAGTGGATTCAGCAGCACTGTCCGTGGACTGACTCAGACACCGAGCAGTTTCCGACCGATGACGGCGGTGCAGACGATCCCGCTGGGATATGATGTTCGAGATCCTCAGTTAGCTATCACCTGGAGCCGTAGCAACGCTCTTTGCCTTTTTGATGTCTCGATGCCAAAGGGGGAGAGAGTTTAGGAATTTGTGTCGTTGTTGAGTTGCGAGCGTGTGTTTGTGTGGCGTGTTTGCCTTACCTGTCTTTCTCGCAAACTCTTTTCTCATGTTGAACCTTTCTTGCGTTGGTTTGGTTGTGCTCGTGAGACTTATCTATCATATGGTGTAAGACATATGCACTCTATCACATCTTATTGAGCTTATGTTATCTTGTGCTAGTTATGCTATGCTCTTATCTACTTTTTTGCTTAGTGTTAGCCTTAGTGCTGCAAGTTATGCATTGTCTCTAAAATATAGGGGGAGTGTTGATCCTAGTATGTGCGCCGTGCAGTCCAAAGCACTTTTCTCTATAGCACACATCTAGGTGGGAGCCCATCTATATTTTAGAGATGTGGGGTTTGCTTATGTCATATTTTTTCCCTTTGTGCAAATCCCGTATTGTTATCAATCCACCAAAAAAGGGGAGATTGTAAGGACATTTTTATCCCTAAGGTGTTTTGGTGATTAATGACAATGCTTTTGCGGACTAATCGTGTGCTTTGAGCATTTCAGAGATTCATCCTTTGGCACGAGACGATTCTTTCCCCTCAGAGTTTTTAATCAAGACGGTGTAGCTCTTTCGTTTCTAGTTTGATGGACTTGTCTCGTAGGAGTCACCGTACTATCAAGAGGGAGTCCGCTTTGGTAAGGCTAGGGTGGAATCAACACGTACACTTCCTTTTCGCACCCTCTGAACCTTCCCGTGTCGTTGGAGGTCTCTTTCCCTGCTTTATGAGCTTGTTTTGGTTCGAGCGGTAGTACCGCGGTGCCCAGCGGTAGTACCGCTTGTGGGTCGTCAGTCGCAGTACCGCTGCGGTACCGGGCTCCTACCGCGTCGACTCGAGGGGGTCGCCTCCCGTGTCGGATTGTGCGGCACTAAGCAGCGGCAGTAGAAGCAGTAGTACCGCCCTACCGCCGTGGCAGTACCGCACTGGGTCTGACTCCTGCTCAAACGCCAGCCCACCCAGACTGCACGGCAGTACCGTGATGGGGAGTGGTAGTATCGCTGCCCCCTGCGGTAGTACCGCCCTCTGCGGGGCTGTTTTAGGGAGTAACGGTTGGATTGTTCCCCCCTCTATAAAAGGGGGTCTTCTTCTTCAACGTTGACTCACCTCTTCCCCAAAGCTCCATTAATGCTCCAAGCTCCATTTTCGCCTGATCTCTCTCCCTAGCCAATCAAACTTGTTGATTTGCTCGGGATTGGTTGAGAAGGCCCCGATCTACAGTTCCACCAAGAGAAATTTGATTCCCCGACTAATGCCTAGCGGATCTTGTTACTCTTGAGTGTTTGAGCACCCTAGACGGTTGAGGTCACCGCGGAGCCATATTCCATTGTGGTGAAGCTTCGTGGTGTTGTTGGGAGCCTCCGATTAAGCTGTGGAGATTGCCCCAACCTTGTTTGTAAAGGTCCAGTCACCTCCTCCAAGGGCACCAATAGTGAAATCACGACATCTCTCATTGTGTGAGGACGTGAGGAGAATACGGTGGCCCTAGTGGCTTCTTGGGGAGCATTATGCCTCCACACCGCTCCAACGGAGACGTATTTCCCCTCAAAAGGAAGGAATTTCGGTAACACATCCTCGTCTTCATCGGCTCCACTCTTGTTTATCTCGTACCTTCACTTAAGCAAGCTTATTTGTATTATTTTCATTGCTTGCTTGTGTGCTTGTTGTTGTTGCATCATATAGGTTGCTCACCTAGTTGCACATCTAGACAACCTACTTTGATGCAAAGTTTAATTTGGCAAAGAAAAGCTAAAAATTGTTAGTTGCATATTCACCCCCCTCTAGTCAACTATATCGATCCTTTCAGATATGATAATTGAGGTGTCTGAATATGGATTACATTATTTCAGGGGTGCCCGGTCAGTTTCCGTTGAGAGGCCGGATTTGGCAAGTCCAGCTGTAGATGCTCTAGTATAGTGTGCACTGGATTTCATAAAAGTGCCAAGTTTTATGAAGTTTCAAATACTAAAACTTAATTCTAAACCCATAAACCATGAACACCATAACATTACAAACTTAAATCCTAAAACCCTATGCCACAAGCAGAAACTTAACATTACGAATTGAGCCGATTCATGTGGAACTTGGTAAAACTTGGCAAAAGTTTTGACATAACGATTACCAAGCTTCAATATCTGAAACATTTAAAATTTAGAACTTGTCAAAATGTAATTAATCATGGTCTTGTTTGAAAGCCCCCATCGCAAGGAACACAAATATGCAAACATAACATAGATTGGACTTTCAATTCAGAACATATAGAGTAGTAGATTTAAAATTAAAAATCAAAAGAAAAGGCAAGCAAATTGGGGGGCTCCCTGCAAATCTCTAACAAAAGCATGCTGGAAGCCCCCAAAGTCTAAAATCATGTCGCTCTTGGCTCTTCCATCAAGTTCAGCATGTTCAACTAGTCAATTGCCCCCACTCCAAGTACTATGACCAGAACACTCCAAGCTGACCATGGAGATGAAGACCTGTTCCTTTTACTTGCGTATGTCAACTGACACTATATTCAACGGAAGCTGACCATAGTAGATGAACATTCCAAGCTAACCATGTAGTGGGCAACCATTGAGTCAAGTCATTTGTTAGGGACGTCATCGGCTCACTGCAAGCCCGGAAGGATAATGTCGAACGCTGAAATAGGAACCAAATGGATCAGATCAGAGTTAAATTTGTTGCATATCCCTCAGTCCCTAAATAACGGAATTTCTTGGGGCCGCGCAAGCACTTCATGGACCCACGATTCAGAAAGTGGGCTCATTCCCCGCATGGTTTAAGCCCTTGATTACGTTTCTGCTATTTGGGCTGAGGCAGTTTTAGGCTACCGGAAACTACCCAACCACGAGCGAGCATGAGCTCATCCGTGGGCCAGTCGCTCCATTGCTTGAAAAACGAGGCATGACCAAGATTTCGGAAATTGTCACATTTTGCAATTTTTTGCATCTACCTGGTGAGTTATTTGTGACGGAAAAGCAGCACAGTAGATGATCTTCATTTAATATATACTCCCTCCATCCGGAAATACTTGTTTTCAATCCATTTCTTCAACAAGCATTTCCAGACGGAGGCAGTATTTTGCAGAGGTAATGGAAAAGATTCACAAAGTCAGCAGGAACGAACATCGCTGTACCAGCTTTTCAAGGGGAAAGAAAAGGCAAATAAATATGCCATTTTCTGTCTTTCACATCTCACAGACAACGTCAAGGCGACAATACGAGAACAAAATGAAAACTCTGAGTATATATTTTAAGTTTTTTTTCATTTCTGAAGGTTCAGAAAATTTGGGAGGGTCCTGACCCCTCATATCTCCAACACTGATATGCAACCAACAGACCGGTTACCTACCAGCAACCATCAGTTCTTTTCGCCGCGACAGTCTTGGCGACAGCGGCGATCATGGGCCCGCCGGCAATAGCTGGCCGTTTACCGGTGCTCATGCTCGGCGGTGGTATCACCATCAACCAGTGACATACGCTAATTCTGCGCATCGCCCTCAGCACCGAGCCACGCAGCAGGCATAGCAGTCAATGCCTGGACATGGACATGGCAGTGTACCTAACCTAACAATTCGCTGGTCCAGGCTTGTAGCTACACTTTCTCGGGTCAAGACTCAAGACATAGACTACTACCGGTTCATATCTCGACCTGTTCCTTGACAACCAGTACATGGCTGAACCTTCCACAACACCGAGCGCAAAATCTATTAAAATTCTTACCAACTTTAAAGGCACAGATGTGTTGTACAGCACAGATGTACCAGCAAAAAGGCATTAAAAACGGATGACACTACAGGGTTTGCTTACCTGCCCAATGCCACCAGGAAAGGAAAATACTTCGAGTATTCAGGATGCCAGGAAGCAATCGGCAATAGGATGAAAAACTGGAAACCAATGGAATTCAAACTGAAACCGCCCCTGGTTCTGTATCAGGCGGTGTCGAGCGGGGGCGGCATGTGCAGTGCCACACGCTGCACATGGCTAAATGGAGCCATTTGGAATGCTGGAGTATAAGGCGATCATCTTGGAGCAAGGCATTTCACAATGACCAATATCCTCGCCCTGTCACCCAACCATGCCATGGCTGCTTCAAATGAAGAAAAACAACATGAGCGAAATGGCTCACAATTCCTGCCAGTAGAAAGCTAAGAACACTACTGGAAAACTCTTGAGATATGCAATTCATTCTGAAAGATTTCGGCATATCAGGATTCTAAATACCAAAAGCAGGACGACACTGAATCATTCAGCAGCAATAAATGTGGTCTCGCGGTTTGTTACAATTTTTTTATCAGAAGTACGCGAAGAAGGGAAAGCAGACCATAAATATAGAAAAACAGCTTCATAAAGCTTGATGACAAACCTCTGATTTCACCATGCAAGCCTAGAAAAACTATATCTTCAGTTGTTCATAGGGAAATACTTGTTGTCCATTATAAGGGAAGTTTGTAACTACATATGGATGAAACATGATTGATTGTATTGATGATTTTTCATGAAGGCTAGCCTGAACAAGTAGCAACCTGAGTTCATTTACAAAGTATACTGGAGTACAATTAGTAGCAGACCGCAATCTGGCGATTCTAGCATGTAAGCAATATTACATTGCACCATTTTTCTATGTTGACTAGTGAATGACACTAGCCCAGTAAGTAATACCTCAGACACAATTACTCCCTCTGTTCCTAAATAAGACGTTTTTGCAGCTCAAATTGAACTGCAAAAACGTCTTATATTTAGAAACAGAGGTTAGTACTAGAACGCAAATGCCTGCATTGTATGAGGTACAAGCTCACAAAAACAGAGCACTTCATGCAGCAATATGCACAAAAAAATGTTAGCCTGTACCTCATACAATTTGGAACATGCGTTTTAGTGTGTTTGTTCACTCATTTCAGTCCGTATGTAGTCCATATTGAAATATTCAAAACATCTTATAATTTGGGACAGAGGTGATATCAAACAGCTACGAAGAATTAGTGCAAAGGAGCCTTCTAAAAAGGTCAATGTTCAATTATGAAGTATTCAAGTAGAAAACGTGAACATCTGAGAGATAATAAAACAAAATATATGATTAAGCTTGAATAAATGAAATGGTGAAGTATACTTCACAATGCCAAGCACGGTGTAAATTAATCTATATTCATTTTAAATTTATAAAAAAACATGCAAATTAATCAGGAATTTGATGATTTCACAATCCTAGCACACATACCAAAATAGTTTATGCAGGCAATGGGTGAAACATGAAACCACTGCAGTCCTAAATAGATTCATAATCAGAAAGATTAGGAAATACAGAAAATCAAAATATATTTTCTCAGACAGCTGAGTTGATTGTTAAACTTGTGTGTGTGTGTGTGTGTTGTCTGTTCAAGAAGATTGGCAGTGGCCGCAACAACTCTCTATAATTAACTGCAAAGCTGCTGAATATATCATATTCCCTATTACATCAAAAAATGGTAACTGAAGCATTACCTCTCGTATTGTGTATATGCAATTTTTTGGCTAAAACGTCGAGACTATTAAGTAAATCTGTTCATCACAGAAACAAACATGTCTCATGGGTCCAGAAATGCTGAACTATATGGTAAAGAAATGCTGAGCTAACAAATCTTCTTTTGTCGGTTTATAAGATAGTATTCCCCTTGAGTCAGTGAAAAAGAGAACATCTACCTATTCTTAGTTAACTGCATCCATGAATGTGAAGATGCTATATACCTCCATATCAATATACTCCTGAAGTTTATATGAAGCAGCAAGTCTTAATCTTTATAAAATACTAAGCACTTAGCTGCAAGTTGCAGATCTTAAAACATCGCAATGTAAAAGTACAGGATGCTGTTGACATCACCACCCGCAACCAGTTTAATGCACCATCATATACATCTTGATTGAGAGATAACATGCTATACTATTGATAGAGAAAATTGCAAGGAAAGAAACCTCAATTCATAATTTGAACAGATAAGAGAAAGCTCTAAACAACAGTTTCTCATGTACGTTTTCACATCATTAGATAGAAACTGCCCAAATGAAGCATCAACAGAGAAGTGCCAGAAATATTTAAGAGCCCTGCCCAAATAAATTCTTCAGATGAATGCAATACAACTGAATCCACACTTCAAAATAGTAAATCTACACAGTTAAGAATATAACCTACCTTTTCATGGAGAACTGGCAGAATGCATAAAAAACATGGTAATAATGGCAATTCAAGCATCTGAAGAATCCAATGATGCCAAAATTGCTTCTCCGGTAAAAATATCCAGGAAACATATTTGCTGCCACTGTTCACACTTTACATGCTCCATATTATTGATGCATCCAAAGGAAAGAAGGCTTGCTTTACTAAGAAGTACTCCCTCCGTCCAGAAAAGCTTGTCTCAAGCTTGTTTCTCAAATGGATGTATCTAGCACTAAAGGGACAAGTTTTTTCAGACGGAGGGAGTATGTGGTAGAGGATTGATGAGAGAGACAGATTCTAATATGGTGAAAGCACTGTTATTAACTTATTATACAACAGTACACACAAAACTAGTTCAGCATTTGTAGAGCGAATATCAAGGCAATCATTTAACAATAAACATTGACTGTTTTAATACTATAATTTGGACTCAGGACAAGTCATAACAATATAGTATGGTCAAAACTTGCAAGCAACCCCCTCACTTCTAGGAAAAAGAGACACAGAGTCAGAAACAAATGGGTCAAGGACAGCAGGAGAGGAAGGACAAGTGATACTCATATAGGTCTGGCAAAAGCATCACCATACAGTAAATATATTTCTCCTGTAGGCTTAAGGGCATGCAGATAGGGAGCCGAGCAGGTTAGATAATTCTCAAAAACAAGCATAATGATTAATAGCTATCACTTTATTGTGTCAAAATCTTGATATGAATGAATGAGTTAGTACCACAATATTACAGCGTACAACAAATGGAGTTCAGAAAAACTCAAGCAAGTGTATGCTCCTATGGTATTATCAAGAAATCATAGAGAGAGAGAAAATCCTCAGAACCTCCAAATCTCATCCCAACATTTGTCAATCACTCTCCAAACCCTCTTCCGCCGGCAAACACCTCTCACCACCATCTCCAAAATGGCAGCCTCTGGCACAATATACTTAGCCAGCATCACCATCACGACCTCCGCAGCTGCCTTATTCCTTTTTCTATTGCATAACCTCAACACTAGGCCCTCTAAGAACTCCCTCCCTTCACCCTGTCCAACCTCAATCTCCCGCAAGAACGTATTGCAAGTCACCGTGTCTGGATCACAACCATGGTCAAGCATCTGGTTGAGCAAGTCCATTGCCCGAGGAAGGTTCTTCACCCAGAGCAACCCATCAAGCAATACATTATAACAGATAACATCAGGTTCAGCATCACCCCTTGCCAACATGTCATAGAACAGTCGTAGACCACCATCTACCATCCCAGAAGCACACAACCCCTTGATCATGGAAGTATAAGCAATTGTATCAGGTGCACAGCCACGACCAAGCATGTGCTTCCAGACCATCATAGCATCCTTTGATCTCCCTACATTGCACAGTCCACTGATCAATATGCTATAAGTAACAGCATTTGGTGTGCACCCAGCACTTAGCATTTCCTCCCAGATAGAAAGAGCCTGTGATGAATCTCCAATTTGGAAATATCCCCGAACCATCGAGCTATAAGTCATGATATTTGGTATACATTTTGCCTCAACCATCTCTTGAAATAACAATTCGGCCTTAATCATCTTCCCACACCGGGCAAAGCCATCAATCATCGCCGAATACAAAACAATGTTCGGCCTTACACCACTTGCTACCATTGTGTCCCACACTGTTGATGCCCTATCAACCTCTCCCGACTTGCAAAACCCAGTGATGACGGGCGAGAACACAAACTCATTAGGTGCAAGACCTTTCTTCCTCATTTCTTCAGTCACCTTCCATGCATCCTCCAGTTTTCCACACCTCACTAGTCCATCTACAACTGCCCCATACGTCATCACAGTTGGCGTCATCTCCTCCCTCTCCATTCTCCTCATGACCCCCATTGCGGCACTAGCCCTACCGCAGACCAACAATCCATGCAGCAGCACATTGTACGTCGCTGCCGACGGTGCGCAGCCCTTCAGCTGCATAAAAGAAAACAGCTTGGCCGCCCCTGTAACATCTCGGGCACGCAGCATTGCACTCAGCACAGGATTAAATGCCTCGGCGGCCACGGCCCCATCCACCACCATCTCGTGCACCAGCGCCACAGCATCATCAACCCGCCCTGCATCCGCGAGAGCAGACACAACCGTGGAATATGTGAACTTATCCGGCAGAAGTTTCCACCCTGGAATGCTCTCGTGGAGAAGGCGTAAGGCGATTTCAAGATAGAGCTGGTGGTTCCTTGGGACCAGAGAGAAACAAACGCACTTGAGGAGGAGGTTGAAGGAAAGGAGTGTGGGGGCGAGGCGGGAGAAGCGGCGGAGGGAGTGGAAGAAGAAGGCCGGGAGAAGGTGCGGGGGGAGGGGGAATCGGAGGAGGGCGGAGTTGAAGGAATGATGGGTGGTGGCGGCGGGGGTTGGCGGGCGGAGGAAGAGGCGGAGCGCGAGGAGCGGCCGGGGCGAGCGGGAGAGGGCGGCGACGAGGTGGGGGAAGATGTGCGGGGAGGCGTCAGCGGGCAGGCGGTGGAGGAAGCCGAGGACGGAGGAGACGGAGGGGCTGGGGGAATGAGCGAGCGAGCGCGCGACGGAGAGGAGGGTGGGCGCACCGGCGGCGGGGAAGAGCTCGTCGGCGAGGGGGAATTCGTCGTCGGAGGATGAAGAGAC
Source organism: Triticum urartu (assembly GCF_056163025.1). NCBI lineage: Eukaryota > Viridiplantae > Streptophyta > Magnoliopsida > Poales > Poaceae > Triticum > Triticum urartu. The sequence continues at coordinate 219,333,908 of NC_141879.1, read as the reverse complement.
GAAGGAGTCGGAGTGGGAGAGGCGAGCGGCGGCGGCGGCGGCGTAGAAGGGTGGGTTGGGGACGAGGCGTCGTAGGGGGAGAGGGGAGGTGGGGGAGGGCATAGGGGGAGGAGAAGCATGGCGGAGGGTGGGCGGCGGGGTTTAGGGGAAGGGGCGGCGAGGAAGAAGCATTGGGCTGGGCATTTCGGCAAACCCTCGCCTCGCTCGCACTAGGGTTTACAGGGAGTTTGCTACAGCGAACGATACACCTAGTATTGTCTATTCTGTAGACTAAAAAAAAGGTCTATTCTGTAGTCCTTCTATTTCAAAACCATAGTGCATATTATTTTTTAATTTTCCAGAAAACTTTAATATATACATAATCAATCATGGCAGTACACATAACACCAGAGGTAACAGCAATTACCACATAGTGACGACTATAAGCACTCGAGTGAGCTGAAAACGCATCACCTTCATCGCTCCTCCTTCACCGAAGCCGGGCAAACTTTGATATAATAGACAGTCGGAAAGTCGTCGTGCTAAAACCCCACAGGACCAACGCATCAGAGCGGCAACCATTACCGACAAAGATAGTCGTAGATCGGAAGAATCAAATATGTAAAGACCCAAGTAAAGCCTGGGTCCAATCAAATTCACCAAAGACCACCACCGATTGAATCATGCAAGATCCAACGGAGACACGTCTTCACACATCCTCCGACAATGCTAGATGCACCATCAGGATGGGGATCAAACATGGGGGGCATTGTTCCTAACGAGGGACATCGCGGCCGACATACAACCCCAACCAAGACGTTGAACCTAATAAGAACAAGAGCGGGGTCCCTCCCGTCGGCCCAGGGGGTTGAGGTCTTCCGCACCGCCACTGCCCAAAGGCCATCGGAGGCAGGGCGGACCCGTGGAGGCGCCATGGGGGGCAGGAAACCTGATTGCCTAGAGTCTATTTATGAGGAGGAGGAAAATAAACCACTAGATGACCCGTTGCGCACTTAGCACAAAAACCAAATGCAACCAAAAAGCTATATAAAGTATTTAAATGAGTTTGTTTTTCGGAATCGTCTGCAAAATATGATGCCAATGATTATGCTCATGTTGTCTTATTTTACACTCATCCTTTACTGGGGTAGTCCGTTAAGGAGCATCACATGACCGTTTGTGACCAAATTAACAACATGATTCCAACCCGAACAAACCAAGAACCAGCCTCTCAACAACCTCCTAACCAACCACCAATAACACATCAAAAGTTGTAGGAACCCGGAACTAGAAAAGCAATGACCCTCCACTAGCCTGACATCAGAGCATGAGATGTGCCTGCCATTATCCAACCCAGTACATGCCTAGAATTGAATAAACTGCGGAGCCGGACACTTGGGGTTCCCTGACGCATGGGTCGAGGGTGCGCCTGATTGCTTTATTTTATACGCTTTTTAGAGCTCATTTGTTGCATACTACCTTCATATATCATGTCTCATTGAACCAAGTACATGTCCATTATGCATGATTTCCGGTTTTCACACTTTTCATTGTGAGCATTGCATACTTTGTGTTTTTTATTTAGTTTGTATTAGTTTCTTTTGGCTGACACGTCTAACCCGATTTTGGTATTTTGGTCGATCTGGTGGTTCAGCCATTTGTGGATTGCCTGCTAGTATGTGGCTCCAGTGGTATGGAGCCAGAACGGGCCCTCCTAGGCCAGATGTTGGTGGCGAAGATGCCACGTAGGTTTGTGAAGCCACCGATGCGATCCGCTGGATCGATAGGACGCACATACAGAAGTCGATGTTATTGTTGATGATGAAACGCCACGGTGCCTTCGTAGATTGTGCAGACAGAGTGGGGTGATGGGTTGATGTCGACCCAGCCCGCCCCATTAGCGGCTAAGGTGAAAGAGTTGAAATCCAAGCTCTCCCCAAGCGGGAGACCGCTGGAGGCCGGTGAAGATCTGATCTGAGATCGGTCTCTAGCCGACGCAACCCGTGCTTGGCGCGCCAACTGACGGTGCATGATTTCGTTAGTGCCCTCGGTAGGGTACCTGGTGTGGCTGGAAGTCTTAGATTGGAGGTCGCACCAGGTCTTACCCAGGTCCGGGCCTCCGATGAGGAGTAATACCCTGCATCCTGCTTACTATTGTTAGTCATGGTGTGTATATCTTGGACGAGGGATTACAATGGTGTTTATGAAGTGCTACAAAGAGTATAACCTATGATAATAGATGGGAATGAGAGCACTCCTAGCCTCACCTTATATACACGGTGGGGGCTAGCATTTTACAAAGAGGGAGATGCCATCTAGGTCGGCGTCAATGTAGACTTGGGGGCCAAGATGATCTATGGACGCCCTGGGATTCTTCCTGTCGTCAGGCACATGGTGGGCCTCCTAGGGCCCCAGGAAGGCCTGCCATCGAGCTCTGATGACCCACAAGTATAGGGGATCAATCATAGTCCTTTTGATAAGTAAGAGTGTTGAACCAAACGAGAAGCAGAAGGAAATGAAAAGCGATTTTCAGCAAGGTATTTCTTGCAGGCACTGGAATTGTCGGTAACAGATAGTTTGATAGCAAGGCAATTTGTAACGAGCAAATAATAGTAACGGTAACTAAGGTGCAGCAAGGTAGCCCAATCCTTTTTGTAGCAAAGGACAGCCCAGAACTGTCTCTTATAGTAAGCAAAGCGTTCTTGAGGACACACGGAATTTCATCTAGTCACTTTCATCATATTTTTGATTCACGTTCATTACTTTGATAATTTGATATGTGGGTGGACCGGTGCTTGGGTGATGTTCTTACTTGAACAAGCCTCCCACTTATGATTACCCCCTCTCGCAAGCATCCGCAACTATGAAAGAAGAATTAAGATAAATCTAACCATAGCATGAAACATATGGATCCAAATCAGCCCCTTACGAAATAGCGCATGAACTAGGGTTTAAGATTCTGTCACTCTAGCAATCCATCATCTAATAACCACTCCACAATGCTTTCCCTTAGGCCCAAAGATGATGAAGTGTCATGTAGTTGACGTTCACATAACACCACTAAGGGAAACAACAACATACATAACATCAAAATACCGAACGAATACCAAATTCACATGATTACTTATGACAAGACTTCTCCCGTGTCCTCAAGAACAAACGTAACTACCCACAAAACATATTCACGATCAAGATCAGAGGGGTATTGAATAGCATAATGGTTCTGAACATATGATCTTCAACCAAATAAACCAACAACATCAACTACAAGATGTAATCAACACTACTAGCAACCCACAGGTACCAATATGATGTTTTGAGACAAAGATTGAATACAAGAGATGAACTAGGTGTTAGGGCATATTTCTCCCTAAGTGGTTTTGGTGATTGATGACAACATGTTTGCGGACTAATCGTGTGCATTGAGCTTTTCAGACTATCAAGCGTATGTGCTACCTCTTGAGCACTGCGTTGGTTTTCGCTTGAAGAGGAAAGGGTGATGCAGCAAAGTAGCGTAAGTATTTCCCTCAGTTTTTGAGAACCAAGGTATCAATCCAGTAGGAGGCCACACGCAAGTCCCTCGTACCTACACAAACAAATAAGAACCTCACAACCAACGCGATAAAGGGGTTGTCAAGCCCTTCACGGTCACTTACGAGAGTGAAATCTGATAGAGATAATAATAATAAGATAAATTTTTTTGGTATTTTTATGATATAGATTTAAAGTAAAGATTGCAAAATAAAATAGATTGGAAACTTATATGATGGAAAATAGACCCGGGGGCCATAGGTTTCACTAGTGGCTTCTCTCAAGATAGCATAAGTATTACGGTAGGTGAACAAATTACTGTCGAGCAATTGATAGAAAAGCGAATAATTATGAGAATATCTAGGCATGATCATGTATATAGGCATCACGTCCGTGACAAGTGGACCGACTCCTGCCCGCGTCTACTACTATTACTCCACACATCGACCGCTATCCAGCATGCATCTAGAGTATTAAGTTCATAAGAACAGAGTAACACATTAGGTAAGATGACATGATGTAGAGGGATAAACTCAAGGAATATGATATAAACCCCATCTTTTTATCCACGATGGCAACAATACAATACGTGTCGTTTTCCTTTCTGTCACTGGGATCGAGCACCGCAAGATTGAACCCAAAGCTAAGCACTTCTCCCATTGCAAGAAAGATCAATCTAGTAGGCCAAACCAAACTGATAATTCGAAGAGACTTGCAAAGATAACCAATCATGCATAAAAGATTTCAGAGAAGAATCAAATATTGTTCATGGATAGACTTGATCATAAACCCACAATTCATCGGATCTCGACAAACACACCGCAAAAAGAGTTACATCGAATAGATCTCCAAGAAGATCGAGGAGAACTTTGTATTGCGATTCAAAGAGAGAGAAGAAGCCATCTAGCTAATAACTATGGACCCGAAGGTCTGAAGTAAACTACTCACACATCATCGGAGGGGCCATGGAGTTGATGTAGAGGCCCTCCGTGATCGTTGCCCCCTCCGGTGGAGCTCCCGAAAAGGCCCCAAGATGGGATCTCTTGGGTACAGAAAGCTGCGGCGGTGGAAATAGGGTTTCATGGTGCTCCTGGATGTTTTCAGGGTATATGAGTATATATAGAAGGAAGAAGTAGGTCGGTTGAGCCACGAGGGGGGAGGGCGCGCCCAGGGGGGTAGGCACGCCCCTGCCTCATGGACTCCTCGTCCGTTTTTTGACGTCCACTCCAAGTCCTCTGGATCACGTTTGTTCCAAAAATCACGTTCCCGAAGGTTTCATTCCGTTTGATATTCCTTTTCTGCGAAACACTGAAATAGACAAAAAAACAGCAATTTGCACTGGGCCTTGGGTTAATAGGTTAGTCCCAAAAATAATATAAAAGTGTAAAATAACGCCCATTAACATCCAAAACAGATAATATAATAGCATGGAACAATAAAAAATTATAGATACGTTGGAGACGTATCAAGCATCCCCAAGCTTAATTCCTGCTCGTCCTCTAATAGGTAAATGATAAAAACAAAAAATTTAATGTGGAATGCTACCTAAAATAATTCTCAATGTAATTCTCTTTATTTTGGCATGAATATTCATATCCGAAAGATTCAAGACAAAAATTTTATATTGACATAAAAATAATAATACTTCAAGCATACTTACTAAGCAATTATGTCTTCTCAAAATAACATGGCAAAAGAATGTTCATCCCTACAAAATCATATAGTTTTGTCATGCTCCATTTTCGTCACACAAGAATGCTCTCATCATGCACAACCCCGATGACAAGCCAAGCAATTATTTCACACTTTAGTAATCTCAAACTTTTTTCAACTTTCACGCAATACATGAGCGTGAGCCATGGATATAGCACTATGGGTGGAAGTCAAAAAAATGAAAAAGTCTCACATCGACGCGGCTAATCAATGGGCTAGGGAGATGCCCATCAATTGATGTCAATGCAAGGAGTAGGGATTGCCATGCAACGGATGCACTAGAGCTATAAATGTATGAAAGCTCAACAAAAGAAACTAAGTGGGTGTGCATCCAACTTGCTTGCTCACGAAGACCTAGGGCATTTGAGGAAGCCCATTGTTGGAATATACTGTTGGGGAACGTAGTAATTTCAAAAATTTCCTACGCACACACAGGATCATGGTGATGCATAGCAACGAGAGGGCAGAGTGTTGTCTACGTACCCTCGTAGACCTTTCGCGGAAGCGTTATATCAACGCGGTTGATGTAGTCGTACGTCTTCATGATCCGACCGATCCAAGTACCGAAAGCACGGCACCTCTGAGTTCTGCACACGTTCGGCTCGGTGACGTCCTCGCCTTCTCGATCCAGCAAGAGGGGCAAAGTAGTAGATGAGTTCCGGCAGCACGACGGCGTGGTGACGGTGTTGGTGAAGAACAATCTCCGCAGGGCTTCGCCTAAGCACTACGAAAACTATGACGGAGGATAAACTAGAGGGGACGGGGTTGCCGGCACACGGCTTGGTGTTTCTTGATGTGTCTTGGGTGCTAGCCCTACCCCTCTATTTATATGTTTGAGACTTGGGTCGAAACTTGGAGTAAAAGCCTCCACAAAGTCGGTTTCACACGAAAGGCAAGAGTCCTTCTCGGACTCTAGGGCCAGACGTCAGGGTTCCCGGCGTCTGGACCCAGACGCCAGGGATCTCGGTGTCTGGCCCCTGGACTCCGCAAAACTTCCTTTTGCGCTTTCCAAAAACCTTGTGGGCTTCCCCCTTTGGCCCAAATAAAGTGTTCTCGTACCCAAACATTTCGGGAAACATCCGGAACCCCTTCCGGTGAATTCCGGAACCCTTCCGGAGTCCAAACACTATTATCCCATATATCAATCTTTATTTCCGGACCATTTCGGAGTTCCTCGTCATGTCCGTGATCTTATCCGGAACCCCGAACAACATTCGGTCATCAACATACATAACTCATAGTACTATATCATCAATGAACGTTAAGCATGCGGACCCTATGGGTTCGAGAACTATGTAGACATGACCGAGACACCTCTCTGGTCAATAACCAATAGCGGGACCTGGATGCCCATATTGGCTCCGACATATTCTACGAAGATCTTTATCAGTCAGACCGCATAACAACATACGTTGTTCCCTTTGTCATCGGTATGTTACTTGCCCGAGATTCGATCGTCGGTATCTCAATACCTAGTTCAATCTCGTTACCGGCAAGTCTCTTTACTCGTTTTGTAATATATCATCCCGCAACTAACTTATTAGTTGCAATGCTTGCAAGGCTTATAGTGATGTGCATTACCGAGTGGGCCCAGAGATACCTCTTTGACAATCGGAGTGACAAATCCTAATCTCGAAATACGCCAACCCAACAAGTACCTTCGGAGACACCTGTAGAGCACCTTTATAATCACCCAGTTACGTTGTGACGTTTGGTGGCACACAAAGTGTTCCTCTGGTAAACGGGAGTTGCATAATCTCATAGTCATAGGAACATGTATAAGTCATGAAGAAAGCAATAGCAACAAACTAAACGATCAAGTGCTAAGCTAATGGAATGGGTCAAGGCAATCACATCATTCTCCTAATGATGTGATCCCGTTAATCAAATGACAACTCATGTCTATGGTTAGGAAACTTAACCATCTTTGATCAACGAGCTAGTCAAGTAGAGGCATACTAGTGACACTCTGTTTGTCTATGTATTCACACAAGTATTATGTTTCCAGTTAATACAATTCTAGCATGAATGATAAACATTTATCATGATATAAGGAAATAAATAATAACTTTATTATTGCCTCTAGGGCATATTTCCTTCAGTCTCCCACTTGCACTAGAGTCAATAATCTAGATCACATCGCCATGTGATTTAACATCAATAGTTCACATCACCATGTGATTAAAACCCATAGTTCACATCGTCATGTGACCAACACCCAAAGGGTTTACTAGAGTCAATAATCTAGTTCACATCGCTATGTGATTAACACCCAAAGAGTACTAAGGTGTGATCATGTTTTGCTTGTGAGAGAAGTTTAGTCAACAGGTCTCCAACATTCAGATCCGTATATATTTTGCAAATTTCTATGTCAACAATGCTCTGCGCGGAGCTACTCTAGCTAATTGCTCCCACTTTTAAAATGTATCCAGATTGAGACTTAGAGTCATCTAGATCAGTGTCAAAATTTGCATTGACGTAACCCTTTACGACGAACCTTTTGTCACCTCCATAATCGAGAAACATATCCTTATTCCACTAAGGATAATTTTGACTGCTGTCCAGTGATCTACTCCTAGATCACAATTGTGCTCCCTTGCCAAAAAAACAGTGTAGGGTATACAATAGATCTGGTACACAGCATGACATACTTTATAGAACCTATGGCTGAGGCATAGGGAATGACTTTCATTCTCTTTCTATCTTCTGCCGTGGTCGGGCTTTGAGTCTTACTCAATTTCACACCTTGTAACACATGCAAGAACTCTTCTTTGACTGTTCCATTTTGAACTACTTCAAAATCTTGTCAAGGTATGTACTCACCGGAAAAACTTATCAAGCATCTTGATCTATCTCTATAGATCTTGATGCTCAACATGTAAGCAGCTTCACCGAGGTCTTTCTCTGAAAAACTCTTTTCAAACACTCCTTTATGCTTTCCAGAAAATTCTACATTATTTCTGATCAACAATATGTCATTCACATATACTTATCAGAAATGTTGTAGTGCTCCCACTCACTTTCTTGTAAATACAGGCTTCGCCGCAAGTCTGTATAAAACCATATGCTTTGATCACTTTATCAAAGTATATATTCCAACTCCGAGATGCTTGCACCAGTCCATAGATGGATCGCTGGAGCTTGCTCACTTTGTTAGCACCTTTAGGATTGACAAAACCTTCTGGTTACATCATATACAACTCTTCCTTAATAAATCCATTAAGGAATGTAGTTTTGACATCCATTTGCCAGATTTCATAAAATGTGGCAATTTGCTAACATGATTTGGACAGACTTAAGCATCGCTACGAGTGAGAAAATCTCATCGTAGTCAACACCTTGAACTTTTTCAAAACCTTTTTCGACAAGTCTAGCTTTGTAGATAGTAACACTACTATCAGCGTCCGTCTTCCTCTTGAAGATCCATTTATTTTTATGGCTTGCCGATCATCGGGCAAGTCAACCAAAGTCCGCACTTTGTTCTCATACATGGATCCCATCTCAGATTTCATGGCCTCAGGCCATTTCGCGGAATCTGGGCTCATCATCACTTCCTCATAGTTCGTAGGTTCATCATGGTCAATTAACATGACCTCCAGAACAGGTTTGCCGTACCACTCTGGTGCGGATCTCACTCTGGTTGACCTATGAGATTCGGTAGTAACTTGATCTGAAGTTACATGATCATCATCATTAGCTTCCTCACTAATTGGTGTAGGAGTCACAGGAACAAATTTCTGTGATGAACTACTTTCCAATAAAGGAGCAGGTACAATTACCTCATCAAGTTCTACTTTCCTCCCACTCACTTCTTTTGAGAGAAACTCCTCTAGAAAGGATCCATTCTTAGAAATGAATGTCTTGTCTTCGGATCAGTGATAGAAGGTGTACCCAACTGTCTCCTTTGTGTATCCTATGAAGACACATTTCTCTGATTTGGGTTTGAGCTTATCAGGATGAAACCTTTTCACATAAGCATTGCAACCCCAAACTTTAAGAAATGACAACTTTGGTTTCTTGCCAAACCACGGTTCATATGGCTTCGTCTCAACGAATTTAGATCGTGCCCTATTTAATGTGAATGCAGCTGTCTCTAATGCATAACCCCAAAACGATAGTGGTAAATCGGTAAGAGACATCATAGATTGCATCATATCTAATAAAGTACAGTTACGATGTTTGGACACACCATTACGCTGTGGTGTTCCAGGTGGCGTGAGTTGCGAAACTATTTCGCATTGTTTCAAATGAAGACCAAACTCGTAACTCAAATATTCTCCTCCACGATCAGATCATAGAAACTTTATTTTCTTGTTACGATGATTTTCCACTTCCCTATGAAATTATTTGAACTTTTCAAATGTTTCAGATTTATGTTTCATCAAGAAGATATACCCATATCTTACTCAAATCATCTGTGAAGGTCAGAAAATAATGATACCTGCTGCGAGCCTCAACACTCATCGGACCGCATACATCAGTATGTATTATTTCCAACAAGTCTGTTGCTCGCTCCATTGTTCCGGAGAACGGAGTCTTAGTCATCTTGCCCATGAGGCATGGTTCGCAAGCATCAACTGATTCATAATCAAGTGATTCCGAAAGCCCATCAACATGGATTTTCTTCTTGCGTTTTACACCAATATGACCTAAACGGTAGTGCCACAAATAAGTTGCACTATCATCATTAACTTTGCATCTTTTGGCTTCAATGTTATGAATATGTGTATCACTACGATCGAGATTCAATAAACCATTCACCTTAGGTGTATAACCATTGAAGGTTTTATTCATGTAAACAGAACAACAATTATTCTCTGACTTTAAATGAATAACCGTATTGCAATAAACATGATCAAATCATATTCATGCTTAACACAAACACCAAATAACATTTATTTAGGTTCAACACTAATCCCGAAAGTATAGGGAGTGCGATGATGATCATATCAATCTTGGAACCACTTCCAACACACATCGTCACTTCACCCTTAACTAGTCTCTGTTCATTCTGCAACTCCCGTTTCGAGTTACTAATCTCAGCAACTGAACTAGTATCAAATACTGAGGGGTTGCTATAAACACTAGTAAAGTACACATTAATAACATGTATATCAAATATACCTTTGTTCACTCTACCATCCTTCTTATTCGCCAAATACTTGGGGCAGTTCCGCTTCCAGTGATTAGTCTCTTTGCAATAGAAGCACTTAGTCTCAGGCTTAGGTCCAGACTTGGGCTTCTTCACTTGAGCAGCAACTTGCTTGCCGTTCTTCTTGAAGTTCCCTTTCTTCCCTTTTCCCTTTTCTTGAAAGTAGTGGTCTTGTCAACCATCAACACTTGATGTTTTTCTTGATTTCTACCTTCGTCGATTTCAGCATCACGAAGAGCTTGGGAATCATTTCCGTTATCCCTTGCATATTATAGTTCATCACGAAGTTCTACTAACTTGGTGATGGTGACTAGAGAATTCTGTCAATCACTATCTTATCTGGAAGATTAACTCCCACTTGATTCAAGCGATTGTAGTTCCCAGACAATCTGAGCACATGCTCACTGCTTGAGCTATTCTCCTCCATCTTTTAGCCATAGAACTTGTTGGAGACTTCATATCTCTCAACTCGGGTATTTGCTTGAAATATTAACTTTAACTCTTGGAACATCTCATATGGTCCATGACGTTCAAAATGTCTTTGAAGTCCCGATTCTAAGCCGTTAAGCATGGTGCACTAAACTATCAAGTAGTCATCATATTGAGCTAGCCAAACGTTCATAACGTCTACATTTGCTCCTGCAAAAGGTCTGTCACCTAGCGGTGCATCAAGGACATAATTCTTCTGTGCAGCAATGAGGATAAACCTCAGATCATGGACCCAGTCCGCATCATTGCTACTATCATCTTTCAACTTAGTTTTCTCTAGGAACACTTATAAAACATAGGGAAGCAATAACACGAGCTATTGATCTACAACATTATTTGCAAAATACTATGAGGACTAAGTTCATGATAAATTTAAGTTCAATTAATCATATTACTTAAGAACTCCCACTTAGATAGACATCCCTCTAATCCTCTAAGTGATCACGTGATCCATATCAACTAAACCATAACCGATCATCACGTGAAATGGAGTAGTTTTCAATGGTGAACATCACTATGTTGATCATATCTACTATACGATTCACACTCGACCTTTCGGTCTCAGTGTTCCGAGGCCATATCTGCATATGCTAGGCTCGTCAAGTTTAACCTGAGTATTCTGCGTGTGCAAAACTGGCTTGCACCTGTTGTAGATGGATGTAGAGCTTATCACACCCGATCATCACGTGGTGTTTGGGCACGACGAACTTTGGCAATGGTGCATACTCAGGGAGAACACTTATACCTTAAAATTTTAGTAAGGGATCATCTTATAAAGCTGCCGTCGAACTAAGCAAAATAAGATGCATAAAAGATAAACATCATATGCAATCATAATATGTGACATGATATGGCCATGATCATCTTGCGCCTTTGATCTCCATCTCCAAAGTACTGTCATGATCTCCATTGTCACCGGCATGACACCATGATCTCCATCATCTTGATCTCTATCAATGTGTCGTCACATGGTCGTCTCGCCAACTATTGCTTTTGCAACTATTGCTATCGCATAGCGATAAAGTAAAGAAATTGTATGGTGCTTGCATCTTATGCAATAATGAGCCAACCATAAGGATTCTGCTAGTTGCCGATAACTTTAACAAAACATGATCATCTCATACAACAATTTATATCTCATCACGTCTTGACCATATCACATCACAACATGCCCTGCAAAAACAAGTTAGACGTCCTCTACTTTGTTGTTGCAAGTTTTACGTGGATGCTACGGGCTAAGCAAGAACCGTTCTTACCTACGCATCAAAACCACAACGTCAGTTCGTCAAGTTAGTGCTGTTTTAACCTTCTCAAGGACCGGGCGTAGCCACACTCGGTTCAACTAAAGTTGGAGAAACTGACACCCGCCAGCCACCTGTGTGCAAAGCACGTCGGTAGAAGCAGTCTCGCGTAAGCGTACGCGTAATGTCGGTCCGGGCTGCTTCATCCAACAATACCGCCGAACCAAAGTATGACATGCTGGTAAGCAGTATGACTTGTATCGCCCACAACTCACTTGTGTTCTACTCATGCATATAACATCTACGCATAAAACCTGGCTCGGATGCCACTGCTGGGGAACGTAGTAATTTCAAAAATTTCCTACGCACACGCAGGATCATGGTGATGCATAGCAACGAGAGGGGAGAGTGTTGTCTACGTACCCTCGTAGACCTTTCGCAGAAGCGTTATATCAACGCGGTTGATGTAGTCGTACGTCTTCACGATCCGACCGATCCAAGTACCGAAAGCACGACACCTCCGAGTTCTGCACACGTTCGGCTCGGTGACGTCCTCGCCTTCTTGATCCAGCAAGAGGGGCGAAGTAGTAGATGAGTTCCGGCAGCACGACGGTGTGGTGACGGTGTTGGTGAAGAACAATCTCCGCAGGGCTTCGCCTAAGCACTACGAAAACTATGACGGAGGATAAACTAGAGGGGACTGGATTGCCGGCACACGACTTGGTGTTTCTTGATGTGTCTTGGGTGCTAGCCTACCCCTCTATTTATATGTTTGAGCCTTGGGGTCGAAACTTGGAGTAAAAGCCTCCACAAAGTCGGTTTCACCTGAAAGGCAAGAGTCCTTCTCGGACTCCAGGGCCAGACGCCAGGGTTCCCGGCGTCTGGACCCAAACGCCAGGGTTCCCGGCGTCTGGACCCAAACGCCAGGGACCCTGGCGTCTGGCCCCTGGACTCTGCAAAACTTCCTTTTGCGCTTTCCAAAAACCTTGTGGGCTTTCCCCTTTGGCCCAAATAAAGTGTTCTCGTACCCAAACATTTCGGGAAACATCCGGAACCCCTTCTGGAGTCCAAACACTATTATCCCATATATCAATCTTTATCTCCAGACCATTCCGGAGTTCCTCGTCATGTCCGTGATCTTATCTGGAACCCCGAACAACATTCGATCACCAACATACATAGCTCATAGTACTATATCATCAACGAACGTTAAGCGTGTGGACCCTACGGGTTCGAGAACTATGTAGACATGACCGAGACACCTCTCTGGTCAATAACCAATAGCGGGACCTAGATGCCCATATTGGCTCCTACATATTCTACAAAGATCTTTATCGGTCAGACCGCATAACAACATATGTTGTTCCCTTTGTCATCGGTATGTTACTTGCCCGAGATTCGATCGTCGGTATCTCAATTCCTAGTTCAATCTCGTTACCGGCAAGTCTCTTTACTCGTTCTGTAATACATCATCCCGCAACTAACTCATTAGTTGCAATGCTTGCAAGGCTTATAGTGATGTGCATTACCGAGTGGGCCCAGAGATATCTCTCCGACAATCGGAGTGACAAATCCTAATCTTGAAATACGCCAACCCAACAAGTACCTTCGGAGACACCTGTAGAGCACCTTTATTATCACCCAGTTACGTTGTGACGTTTGGTGGCACACAAAGTGTTCCTCCGGTAAACGGGAGTTGCATAATCTCATAGTCATAGGAACATGTATAAGTCATGAAGAAAGCAATAGCAACAAACTAAACGATCAAGTGCTAAGCTAACGGAATGGGTCAAGTCAATCACATCATTCTCCTAATGATGTGATCCCGTTAATCAAATGACAACTCATGTCTATGGTTAGGAAACTTAACCATCTTTGATCAACGAGCTAGTCAAGTAGAGGCATACTAGTGACACTCTGTTTGTTTATGTATTCACACAAGTATTATGTTTCCGGTTAATACAATTCTAGCATGAATAATAAACATTTATCATGATAGAAGGAAATAAATAATAACTTCATTATTGCCTCTAGAGCATATTTCCTTCATATACAAGCCAAGTTCTATAATGAAAAATTCCCACTAGTATATGAAAGTGACAAAACAAGGGACTCTCTACGATAATGATCATGGTGCTACTTGAAAAAACGGATAGTAGCATTGCCCCTATCTTTCCAACACACTGAGCTTGCCAAAGGATAAAATGAAAAAGGGAGAGGTGAATATCACCATGACACTTGCATAAGGTAGAAGATAATAATAAAAGATAGGCCCTTCACAGAGGCAAGCAGAGGTTGCCATGCGCTTTTATGGTTGGATGTACAAAATCTTAATGCAAAAGAGCGTCACTTTATATTGCCCCTTGTGATATGAACCTTTATTATGCAGTCTGTCACTTTTATTACTTCTACATCACAAGATCGTATAAAGCTTATTTCTCCCACACTAATCATACATATTTAGAGCAATTTTTATTGCTTTGCACCAATGACAACTTACTTGAAGGATCTTATTCAATCCATAGGTAGATATGGTGGACTCTCATGGCAAAACTGGTTTAAGGGTATTTGGAAGCACAAGTAGTATATCTACTTGGTGCTGAGAATTTGGCTAGCATGAGAGGGAAAGGCAAGCTCAACATGTTGGATGATCCATGAAAACATACTTTATCTCAGTTATAAGAAAACATAACCCATTACGTTGTCTTCCTTGTCCAACATCAACTCTTTAGCATGTCATATTTTGATGAGTGCTCCCAATCATAAAAGATGTCAATAATAGTATATTTATATGTGAAACCTCTCTTTCCTTATTACTTCCTATTAATTGCAACGATGACCAAAGCTATGTCTGCCAACTCCCAACAACTTTTAATCATCACACTCTTTCTATGTGAAGTCATTACTATCAATAAGATCGATATGGACTTTTGTTCCTTCTTATTCTTTTTCTCTTTTCTTTTATTCACCCAAGATCATAGCAAGAAAATCAAGCCCTTGACTCAACACTAATCTTTATTATATAGCTCACGGACTCAATTACATAGAGAGATCATAAAGCAAAACTTAAAACTAGATCATGCCATAAACTTTATTCTACTAGATCAAAATACTACTAATAGGATCGAACTAAGGAAAACGGTAAAGATAGGAGTTGTGATTGTGATACGATACCGGGGCACTCCCCCAAGCTTGGCAGTTGCCAAGTGGAGTGGCCATACCAGATACTCAATTCTTCTTTGTTGGAGGAGACGGTGGTGATTTTGTGATGGCGTAGGCTTCTTCCTTAATTTGCGTTTGAGGACAGAATTTTGGTCCCTTAGGTCCTCGTTCTCCTGTTCCAGGCTCAGTATATTTTTGCATATTTCCTGCTTGTTTTCCTGCAAGAGTCGAAAAGGGATTAACTCGATCTTAGGTTTCTTTACCCTATCCAGGAGGCTTGACTTTTTGAACTCCACATGCATGTCCCCAGGTTGAGGTAGTGGGACTTCATCTTCATCTGAGCTCGTCTCCTCCTTTCCCTTGGGTTCATAGTCTCCTTCTTCTTCTGTGGTCCAACCATAATGCTCACCTCTCCATAGACCTTAGGTTCTGCAAGGTAATCAGCCACATAGCTTTCTCCTTCCGAATCCTGGGACGACATGTTGCTCTGTCTGCAACAGGACGACTCAAAACAAAGACAAGTGATTTTTGCGTGATACGGGAGTCAAAACCCCCGGGAGGTTATATAATGAATTTTTACCGACCAAAATACGTGTTCTGCAAGAAAACGGAGTCCGGAAGGCACACGAGGTGCTCACGAGGTAGGGGGCGTGCCCAGGGGGGTAGGGCGCGCCCTCCACCCTCGTGGGGCCCTCGTGTCCTTCCCGGACTGCTACTTAATTTTCTATTTTTCTAAATATTCCAAAACGGAGAAATATTGCCTTAAAAATTGTTTTGGAGTCGGTTTACTTACCGTACCACATACCTATTCCTTTTCGGAGTCTGAAACATTCTGGAAAGTGTCCCTTATGTATTCCTTCGGGGTTACGGTTTCAATAATATTGGTTTCAATATTTATGGGATTACCTGAGATATAATGTTTAATTCTCTGACCGTTTACCACCTTCGGATTTGTGCCTTCGAAGTTGTTGATTTTTATGGCACCGGAACGATAGACCTCCTCGATAACATAGGGGCATTCCCATTTAGAGAGAAGTTTTCCTGAAAAAAATCTTAAACGAGAGTTGTATAGCAATACATAATCACCTACATTAAACTCACGCTTTTGTATCCTTTTGTCATGCCATCTTTTAACCTTTTCTTTAAACAACTTGGCATTTTCATAAGCTTGGGTTCTCCATTCATCAAGTGAGCTAATATCAAATAACCTCTTTTCACCAGCAAGTTTAAAATCATAGTTGAGCTCTTTAATAGCCCAATATGCCTTATGTTCTAGTTCGAGAGGTAAGTGACATGCTTTTCCATATACCATTTTATACGGAGACATACCCATAGGATTTTTATATGCAGTTCTATAGGCCCATAATGCATCATCAAGTTTCTTGGACCAATTCTTTCTAGACCTATTGACAGTCTTTTGCAAAATTAATTTGAGTTCTCTATTACTCAATTCTACTTGACCACTAGACTGTTGGTGATATGGAGATGCAATTCTATGATTGACGTCATATTTAGCAAGCATTTTACGGAAAGCACCATGAATAAAATGTGAACCACCATCAGTCATTAAATATCTAGGGACTCCAAACCTCGGAAAAATAACTTCTTTAAGCATTTTAATAGAAGTGTTATGATCAGCACTACTAGTTGGAACAGCTTCTACCCACTTAGTAACGTAATCAAAATCAACTAAAATATGTGTATATCCATTAGAGGCAGGAAAAGATCCCATATAATCAAAGCCCCAAACATCAAACGGTTCAATAACAAGTGAATAATTCATAGCCATTTCTTGACGTCTACTAATATTACCAATTCTTTGACATTCATCACAAGATAGGACAAACTTACGGGCATCCTTGGAGAGAGTAGGCCAATAAAAACCTGATTGCAATACCTTATGTGCAGTTCCATCTCCCGCGTGGTGTCCTCCATAAGTTTCGGAGTGGCACTTGCGTAGGATCTTTTCCTGTTCATGCTCAGGTACACAACGTCTAATAACACCATCTACTCCTTCTTTATAAAGATGTGGGTCATCCCAAAAGTAATGTCTCAAATCATAGAAGAACTTTTTCTTTTGTTGGTATGTGAAGCTAGGTGGTATAAATTTAGCAACTATGTAATTAGCATAATCAGCATACCAAGGGGTACTACGAGAAGTACTTATGACATTTAATTGTTCATCAGGAAAGCTATCATCAATAAGTAGTGGGTCATCAAGAACATTCTCTAACCTAGATAAGTTGTCTGCAACGGGGTTCTCAGCTCCTTTTCTATCAACAATATGCAAATCAAATTCTTGTAGCAAGAGAACCCATCTAATAAGTCTAGGTTTAGCATCTTTTCAATAGCATCAACCTTGGCTTTATCAACTTCAATACCTCTTTCAGAAACTTTATGCCCTAAGACAATACCCTCATTAACCATAAATTGGCACTTTTCCCAATTCAAGACAAGATTAGTTTCTTCACATCTCTGCAAAACTCGATCAAGATTGCTCAAGCAGTCATCAAAAGAAGATCCATAGATGGAAAAGTCGTCCATGAAAACCCTCACAAATCTTTTCACAAAAGTCAGAGAATATAGCCATCATGCATCTTTGAAAGGTAGCAGGTGCATTACATAAACCAAAAGGCATACGTCTATAAGCAAAAGTACCAAAAGGGCATGTAAAAGTAATCTTTGATTGATCTTTAGCTGACACAGGTATTTGAGAGAAAGCAGAATAACCATCTAGAAAGCAGTAATGTGTATGTTTGCATAATATTTCTAGCATTTGATCGATAAAAGGTAAGGGGTAATGATCATTCTTAGTAGCCTTATTTAATTTGCGGAAATCAATTACCATCCTATAACCTGTAATAATTCTTTGTGGAATCAATTCATCTTTATCATTAGGAACAACAGTTAATACCTCCCTTCTTTGGGACACAATGAACATGACTTACCCACTGACTATCAGCAACGGGATAAATTATACCTGCCTCCAGAAGCTTTAGTATTTCTTTTCTTACCACTTCTTTCATTTTAGGATTCAGACGTCGTTGAGGATCACGAACTGGTTTGGCATCTGCTTCCAAATTTATTTTATGTTGACATAGAGTGGGACTAATGCCCTTAAGATCATCAAGAGTATATCCAATAGCAGCACAGTGCTTCTTCAGAGTTTTCAATAATCTTTCTTCTTCATGCTCTGAAAGGTTAGCACTAATAATAACAGGATATATCTTCTTTTCATCAAGATAAGCGTATTTAAGATTATCAGGCAATGGTTTAAGCTCAAACATGGGATCACCCTTAGGTGGAGGAGGATCCCCTAGGATTTCAACAGGCAAATTGTGTTTCAGCAGAGGTTCCTGTTTAAAGAATACTTCATCTATTTCCCTTCTTTCATTCATAAACATATCATTCTCATGGTCTAGCAAATATTGTTCTAAAGGATCACTAGGAGGTACGGCAATAGAAGCAAGACCAATAATTTCATCCTTACTAGGCAATTCTTCTTCATGGTGTTGTTTACTAAATTTAGAGAAATTAAATTCATGAGTCATATCATCTAAGCCGTCAGTAACAACATCCCTTGTGCAATCTATGGTAGCATTAACAGTATTTAAGAAGGGTCTACCAAATATAATGGGACAAAAGCTATCTTGTGGGGAACCAAGAACAAGAAAATCAGCAGGATATTTAGTTTTCCCACACAAGACTTCAACATCTCTAACAATTCCCATTGGTGAAATAGTATCTCTATTAGCAAGTTTAATAGTAACATCAATTTCTTCTAACTCAATAGGTGCAATGTCATGCATAATTTCTTTGTATAAGTCAATAGGTATTGCACTAGCACCCATATCACTTAAGCCATGATAACAATGATCTCCTATTTCAACAGAAATAACAGGCATGCCTACCACAGGTCTAGGCTTATCTGTATCACGGGGTTTAGCAATTCTAGCAGTTTCATTACAGAAGTAAATAACATGCCCATCTATATTATCAGACAAGAGATCTTTAACAATAGCAATATTAGGTTCAACTTTAACTTGCTCAGGAGGTGCATATGCTTTAATATTGCTTTTACGAACCACAGTTGAAGCTTTAGCATGATCCTTTATCCTAACAGGGAAAGGTGGTTTCTCAGCATAACAAGTACTCCCTCCGTCCGTGAATAAGTGTACTTCTAGCTTTTGTCCTAGGTCAAGGTTTTAAAACTTTGACCAACTTTTTAGGGAAATGTACTAGCATTTATGACACTAAATTAATTTCACTAGATCTATTTTGAAATGTACTTTCATAATATACCAATTTGATGTCATATATATTACTACTCTTTTGTATATAGTTGGTCAAAATTTTAAAACTTTGACTTAAGACAAAAGTTAAAAGTACACTTATTCACAGACGGAGGGAGTAGGAACAATAGGATCATTATAAGTGACAGTCTTTTCTTCAACTTTAATAGGTGCAGCTACTTTTACTTCTATGGGAGGATGATATTTAAACCACTTCTCCTTAGGGAGATCAACATAAGTAGCAAAAGATTCACAGAAAGAAGCTACTATCTCAGAATCAAGTCCATATTTAGTGCTAAACTTACGGAAAATATCGGTATCCATAAAAGATTTAACACAATCAAACTTAGGTGTCATACCTGACTCCTTACCTTTGTCGAGGTCCCAATCTTCAGAGTTGTGTTTAATTCTATCCAATAAATCACATCTGAATGCAATAGTCTTCATCATAAAAGAGCCAGCATAATAACTATCGAGCATGCTGCGATTATTTTCAGAAAGCCGAGCATAAATTTTTTGAAGAATTGTTTCTCTTGGAAGCTCATGATAGGGGCATGAATATAACATTGATTTAAGCCTCCCCCAAGCTTGAGCTATGCTTTCTCCTTTGCGAGGCCAAAATATATATATATATATAATTGCGATCACGATGAACAAGATGCATAGGGTAATACTTTTGATGAAATTCCAATTTCAATCTTCTATAGTTCCATGATCTCGTATCGTCACATAGCCTATACCATACCAATGCGTCTCCCTTCAAAGATAAAGGGAAGACCTTCTTCTTAGCAACATCATCGGGTATACCTGCAAGCTTAAATAATCCACAAACTTCATCCACATATATTAGGTGTTCATCAGGATGCTTTGTTCCTTCTCCTGTAAAAGGATTAGCTAGCAGTTTTTCTATCATACCCGAAGGATACTCATAAGGAATTTCATTTTCATATTCATTTTCAATAGGTTTAGTAGGTTGAGGAGCAACTCTTTGCTCTACTGGTCGGGGTGAAGATACCCCGAACAAGCCCCTCATAGGATTACTTTCCATAGTAACAAGTGACAGTAAATTTCAGCACACTATATAAATTTTTCCTTACCAAATTCCACCTACCAAAGGCGCTTCACTCCCCGGCAACAGCGCCAGAAAAGAGTCTTGATGACCCACAAGTATAGGGGATCTATCGTAGTCCTTTCGATAAGTAAGAGTGTCAAACCCAACGAGGAGCAGAAGGAAATGATAAGCCGTTTTTAGCAAGGTATTCTCAGCAAGTACTGAAATAAGTGGTAACAGATAGTTTTGTGATAAGATAATTTGTAACGAGCAACAAGTAACAAAAGTAAATAAAGTGCAGCAAGGTGGCCCAATCCTTTTTGTAGCAAAGGACAAGCCTGGACAAACTTTTATATAAGGAAAAGCGCTCCCGAGGACACATGGGAATATCGTGAAGCTAGTTTTCATCACGTTCATATGATTCGCGTTCGGTACTTTGATAATTTGACATGTGGGTGGACTGGTGCTTGGGTGATGTTCTTACTTGAACAAGCATCCCACTTATGATTAACCTCTATTCCAAGCATCCGCAATTACAACAAAAGTATTAAGGTAAACCTAACCATAGCATGAAACATATGGATCCAAATCAGCCCCTTACGAAGCAACGCATAAACTAGGGTTTAAGCTTCTGTCACTCTAGCAACCCATCATCTACTTATTACTTCCCAATGCCTTCCTCTAGGCCCAAATAATAGTGAAGTGTTATGTAGTCGACGTTCAGGCCTTGTTTCCATCGCCTGTTCCGTCCAAGCCCTCCCGATGAACACGATCACGCATTCCGTTCCGACCAAGCCGGTTGGCTCCCACGCGTTCCGTTGCCTCCCGATGAACACGACGCATTCCGTTGCCTCCCCATGAACACGAGCATTCCGTTACCTCCCCATGAACATGACGACGACGCTGTTTCTCCGTTCCGACCCAGCCATGTACATGAGCCATGGCCATACGTATGCGTGAGTAGGCGTTCGAGACCCCGCCCGTACACATACATGGACGTATTTTCTTTCTTGCACCCTGGCCGCTGTACGTACGTGTACATGCTACGTGTGCGCCTCTACTATGATTCGTACGCGCCTCTACTACGACACATGCGTGCCTCTACATCCACCAGTATATATGTACGTACACGTTCGCGACTAGAATGACAATGCTACGTACGCTTCGATCAGGTGGGTCCCGACTGTCAGGCACTTCCTTGCCTGCGAAGATGTAGCTGGTGGGTCCCAGCAGTCAGGGGGCGAATCATTTTTTTGCCCGGACGCACTTCCTTGCGTGCGAAGATGTAGCTGGTGGGTCCCAGCAGTCAGGGGCAAACGTTTTTGTCGCGAAATACGGTGGCCCATCCGGTGGGTCCCCGCTGTCAGGTGGAGGAATAATTATTTTGCATGTAATAAGGAGGCACTTCCTTGCTGCGGCCATGGACCCAGCTGTCAGCCTCTCCACGTACAGTCCACGTCCGATGGAAGCCGTTCCTTGACCACGTTGACCACGCCGCGCCGAGAGCACCAGGGCGGTGGACGACGGCGAGGCCTAGGAAGGGGACGACGCGGAGCCGGGGAAGACACGGCAGTGGATGCCCACGCGTAGAGGAGTATGAGGGTTCACTGGTTCGCTGCGGTGTGAGGCTGCCGTCACCGCAGAATAACAGGGGGTGTGGGTGAGTAGAGGGATGGCCTGGCCAGCGGTGGGAGTAGTAGGGGGCGGTGAGGCCTCCGCCGCATCGCAGCCGGCCACGGGAGGCAGGAGCACGAGGCACGACCGGCGCTGGTTTGGGCGGCTGGAGCAAGAAGACCAGAGGTTGAAGAAACACTACGGCCGTTGGATGGACATCGTACGGTCACTGGAGCTAGAATTGTGCATATTGACTAAGTTGACAAAGCCCTCCATCCCCGTCAACTTAGTAGGCCCACAAGTCAGCCTGCCACTATACTGGGTCCCAGCTAACAGGGGGAGTATTCATTTTTTTGTGCGTAATAAGGAGGCACTTCCTTGCGTGCGAAGATATAGCTGGTGGGTCCGAGCTGTCAGCGGCGGTAACGTTTTTTTCGTGAAATACAGAGGCCCTTTCGGTGGGTCCCTGATGTCAGGTGGAGGAATCATTATTTTGTGCTTAATAAGGAGGCATTTCCTTGCGTGCGGCCATGGACCCAGCTGTCGGCCTCTCCACGTACAGTCCAGTTCAAATGCATGTCGGTCGTTGACCATGTTTACCAGGCCACGCCGAGAGCACCAGGGCGGTGGACGACGGCGAGGCCTAGGAAGGGAATGGCATGGAGGCAGGGAAGACTCGGCAGTTGTTTCCCACGCGGAGGGGAGAACGACTATACGAGGGTTTACTGGTTCGTCTGCCGTCACCGGAGAATAACAGCAGGTGCAGGTGAGTAGAGGGATGGCTAGGCCAGCGATGGGAGTACGGTGGGGCGGTGAGGCCTGCGCGGCAGTATAGTCGGCCGCGGGGAGGAGGGAGTAGGCAGTCCCGCCAGCGCTTGTTTGAGCAGCTGGAGTAGAAAGAGCAGAGATTGAAAAAGCACGACGGCCGTTGGATGGCCATCCAACAGTCACTGCTTGTGCATCAACCTGTTTTTTAGGGAAGCCTCAAATCTGTGGAAAACAGCATACACCCCATCTGCCATTATTTCTAATAATTTACAGCCCATTTGCTAATTATTAAGGTTTTTTTTGGAGCCCATATTCTTTTTGTTAGCATTACAACCCATATTGAGGCCACGGTTAAAAAATTATATGAAATTTTGCATATTTCGGTGCGGTCCGAACTGTTTTTAATCCCGAAATTTCGACTCACATTCAAACTGATTTTAACAATAAATGTATATCAATATAAAATCCAACCAATTCTCCACGCATAAAAATTAATGTAATTTAAAATCTCAAAATGAAAAAAAGATATTTGAAACTAATTGCCGGTTTGATGTGTTTTAAAAATGTACAGCCCATTTCTCATTACTGATGGGCCATTTTCTCGGCCAGCCGAATGAAAGCTCTCCTCGTCTTGAAAGATTTGCAGCCCAACAGGCCTGACAAAGCGAATTACTTGGCAAATCACAAAAAAACTGGGTTGTGGCCGTGGACCCAACTATCAGCCTCTCCACGTACAGTACTCTTCTGATGTAATGTCGTTGACAAAGTTGACCACGCCGCGCCGAGATCACCAAGGCGGTGGACGACGGTGAGGCCTAGGAAGGGGACGACGCGGAGCCGGGGAAGACGCGACAGTGGATGCCCACGCGGAGAGGAGTACGAGGGTTCACTGGTTCGGCTGCGGTGTGAGGCTGCCGACGCCGCGGAGCCGGGCTAGCGGTGGGAGTAGTAGGGGGCAATGAGGCCTCAACGGCAGCATAGTGGCCACTGGAGGCAGGAGCAGGCGGTCTCCCCGGCGCTGGTTTGGGCGGCTGGTGCAAGAAGAGCAGCGATTGAAGAAGCAGCAGGACCGTTCGATTCAAATCCAACGGTTACTGCTGCTCTTGAGCGCTGTGTTGGTTTTCCCCGAAGAGGAAGGGATGATGCAGCAAAGTAGCATAAGTATTTCCCTCAGTTTTTGAGAACCAAGGTATCAATCCAGTAGGAGGCTACGCGCGAGTCCCTCGTACCTGCACAAAACAAATAAATTCTCGCAACCAACACAAATAGGGGTTGTCAATCCCTATAAGGCCACTTACGAGAGTGAGAGCTGATAGATATGATAAGATAATATTTTTGGTATTTTTATGATAAAGATGCAAAGTAAAATAAAGGTAAAGTAAATGGCAAAGTAAATAACTAAGTAGTAGGAGATTGATATGATAAAGATAGACCCGGGGGCCATAGGTTTCACTAGTGGCTTCTCTCGAGAGCATAAGTATTCTACGGTGGGTGAACAAATTACTGTTGAGCAATTGACAGAATTGGGCATAGTTATGACATATCTAGGTATGATCATGTATATAGGCATCACGTCCGAGACAAGTAGACTGACTCCTGCATGCATCTACTACTATTACTCCACTCATCGACCGCTATCCAGCATGCATCTAGAGTATTAAGTTAAAAACAGAGTAACGCCTTAAGCAAGATGACATGATGTAGAGGGATAGACTCATGCAATATGAAGAAAACCCCATCTTGTTATCCTCGATGGCAACAATACAATACGTGCCTTGCTGCCCTTACTGTCACCGGGAAAGGACACCGCAAGATTGAACCCAAAGCTAAGCACTTCTCCCATTGCAAGAAAGATCAATCTAGTAGGCCAAACCAAACTGATAATTCGAAGAGACTTGCAAAGATAACCAATCATACATAAAAGAATTCAGAGAAGATTCAAATATTATTCATAGATAAACTTGATCATAAACCCACAATTCATCAGTCTCAACAAACACACCGCAAAACGAAGATTACATCGAATAGATCTCCACGAGAGAGGGGGAGAACATTGTATTGAGATCCAAAAAGAGAGAAGAAGTTATATAGCTACTAACTATGGACCCGTAGGTCTGAGGTAAACTACTCACACTTCACCGGAGAGGCTATGGTGTTGATTAAGAAGCCCTCCGTGATCGATGCCCCCTCCGGCGGAGCTCCGGAACAGGCCCCAAGATGGGATCTCGTGGATACATAAAGTTACGGCGGTGGAATTAGGGTTTTGGCTCCGTCCTGATCGTTTGGGGGTACGTGGGTATATATAGGAGGAAGAAGTACGTCAGTGGAGCAATAGGGGGCCCACGAGGGTGGAAGGTGCGTCGGGGGTAGGGGGTAGGCGCGCCCCCTACCTCGTGGCCTCCTGTTACGTTTCTTGACGTAGGGTCCAAGTCTCCTGAGTTGGATTCGATGAAAAAAATCACGTTCCCGAAGGTTTCATTCCGTTTGGACTCCGTTTGATATTCCTTTTCTTTAAAACCCTAAAACAGGCAAAAAACAGCAATTCTGGGCTGGGCCTCCGGTTAATAGGTTAGTCCCAAAAATAATATAAAAGTGGATAATAAAGCCCAATAATGTCCAAAACAGTAGATAATATAGCATGGAGCAATAAAAAATTATAGATACATTGGAGACGTATCAAGCATCCCCAAGCTTAATTCCTGCTCGTCCTCGTGTAGGTAAATGATAAAAAAACAGAATTTTTGATGCGGAGTGCTACTTGGCATAATTTTAATGCAATTCTTCTGAATTGTGGTATGAATATTCAGATCCGAAAGATTCAAGACAAAAGTTCACATTGACATAGAAAATAATAATACTTCAAGCATACTAACAAAGCAATTATGTCTTCTCAAAATAACATGGCTAAAGAAAGTTATCCCTACAAAATCATATAGTCTGGCTATGCTCTATCTTCACCACACAAAATATTTAAATCATGCACAACCCCGATGACAAGCCAAGCAATTGTTTCATACTTTTGACATTCTCAAAACTTTTTCAATCTTCACGCAATACATGAGCGTGAGCCATGGATATAGCACTATAGGTGGAATAGAGTGGTGGTTGTGGAGAAGACAAAAATGAGAAGATAGTCTCACATCAACTAGGCGTATCAATGGGCTATGGAGATGCCCATCAATAGATATCAATGTGAGTGAGTAGGGATTGCCATGCAACGGATGCACTAGAGCTATAAGTATATGAAAGCTCAAAAAGAAAGTAAGTGGGTGTGCATCCAACTTGCTTGCTCATGAAGACCTAGGGCAATTTGAGGAAGCCCATCATTGGAATATACAAGCCAAGTTCTATAATGAAAGATTCCCACTAGTATATGAAAGTGATAACATGAGAGACTCTCTACTATGAAGATCATGGTGCTACTTTGAAGCACAAGTGTGGTAAAAGGATAGTAACATTGTCCCTTCTCTCTTTTTCTCTCATTTTTTTTATTTTTTGGGCCTTTTCTCTTTTTTATGGCCTCTTTTCTTTCTCTTTTTTATTTGGGCTTCTTTGGCCTCTTTTATTTATTTTTTGTCCGGAGTCTCATCCCGACTTGTGGGGGAATCGTAGTCTCCATCATCCTTTCCTCACTGGGACAATGCTCTAATAATGATGATCACCACACTTTTATTTTTCTTACAACTCAACAATTACAACTCGATACTTAGAACAAAATATGACTCTATATGAATGCCTCCGGCGGTGTACCAGGATATGCAATGATGCATGAGTGACAAGTATGAAAGAATTATGAATGGTGGCTTTGCCACAAATACGATGTCAACTACATGATCATGCTAAGCAATATGACAATGATGGAGTGTGTCATAAACGGAACGGTGGAAAGTTGCATGGAAATATATCTCGGAATGGCTATGGAAATGCCATAATAGGTAGGTATGGTGGCTGTTTTGAGGAAGGTATATGGTGGGTGTATGATACCGGCAAGGTGCGCGATATTAGAGAGGCTAGCAAAGGTGGAAGGGTGAGAGTGCGTATAATCCATGGACTCAACATTAGTCAGAAAGAACTCATATAATTATTGCAAAAATCTACAAGTTACCAAAGCAAATTATTACGCGCATGCTCCTAGGGGGATAGATTGGTAGGAAAAGACCATCGCTCGTCCCCGACCGCCACTCATAAGGAAGACAATCAATAAATAAATCATGCTCCGACTTCATCACATAACGGTTCACCATATGTGCATGCTACGGGAATCACAAGCTTCAACACAAGTATTTCTCAAATTCACAACTACTCAACTAGCATGACTTTAATATCACCATCTCCATATCTCAAAACAATTATCAAGTATCAAACTTCTCATAGTATTCAACGCACTCATAAGAGAGTTTTATTATTAATCTTGCATGCCAAGCATATTAGGATTTTAAGCAAATTACCATGCTATTAAGACTCTCAAAATAATCTAAGTGAAGCATGAGAGATCAATAGTTTCTACAAAACAAATCCACCACCGTGCTCTAAAAGATATAAGTGAAGTACTAGAGCAAAATTATATAACTCAAAAGATATAAGCGAAGCACATAGAGTATTCTAACAAATTCCAAATCATGTATGGCTCTCTCAAAAGGTGTGTACAGCAAGGATGATTGTGGTAAACTAACAAGCAAAGACTCAAATCATACAAGACGCTCCAAGCAAAACACATATCATGTGGTAAATAAAAATATAGCTCCAAGTAAAGTTACCGATAGAAGTAGACGAAAGAGGGGATGCCTTCCGGGGCATCCCCAAGCTTTGGCTTTTAGGTGTCCTTAGATTATCTTGGGGGTGCTATGGGCATCCCCAAGCTTAGGATCTTGCCACTCCTTGTTCCATAATCCATCAAATCTTTACCCAAAACTTGAAAACTTCACAACACAAAACTGAAAGTAGAAAATCTCGTGAGCTCCATTAGCGAAAGAAAACAAAAGACCACTTCAAGGTACTGTAATGAACTCATTATTTATTTACATGGGTTTTATACCTACTGTATTCCAACTTCTCTATGGTTATAAACTATTTTACTAGCCATAGATTCATCAAAATAAGCAAACAACACACGAAAACAGAATCTGTCAAAAACAGAACAGTCTGTAGTTATCTGTAGCTAGCGCGAGATCTGGAACCCCAAAAGTTCTAAAATAAATTGCTGGACGTGAGGAATTTATCTATTAATCATCTGCAAAAATAATTAACTAAATATCACTTTCCAAATAAAAATTACAGCAGTTCTCGTGAGCGCTAAAGTTTCTGTTTTTTTACAGCAAGTTCAACAAGACTTTCCCCAAGTCTTCCCAACGGTTCTACTTGGCACAAACACTAATTAAACACAAAAAACACAACCATATCAGAGGCTAGATAATTTATTTATTAATAAACAGGAGCAAAAAGCAAGGAATAAAAATAAAATTGGGTTGCCTCCCAACAAGCGCTATCGTTTGACGCCCTTAGCTAGGCATAACAAGCAAGAATGGATCTAGGTATTGCCATCTTTGGTAGGCAATCCATAAGTGGCTCTCATAATAGATTCATAAGGTAATTTAATTTTCTTTCTAGGAAAGTGTTCCAAGCCTTTCTGTCGGTGTCAAAACCGGCGGATCTCAGGTAGGGGGTCCCGAACTGTGCGTCTAGGCCGGATGGTAACAGGAGGCAGGGGACACGATGTTTTACCTAGGTTCGGGCCCTCTTGATGGAGGTAAAACCCTACGTACTGCTTGATTAATATTGATGATATGGGTAGTACAAGAGTAGATCTACCACGAGATCAGAGAGGCTAAACCCTAGAAGCTAGCCTATGGTATGATTGTATGTTCTTCTACGGACTAAAACCCTCCGGTTTATATAGACACCGGAGAGGTTAGGGTTACACAAGGTCGGTTACAAAGGAGGAGATATACACATCCGTATTTCCTAGATTGCCTTCCACGCCAAGTAGAGTCCCATCCGGACACGAGACGAAGTCTTTAATCTTGTATCTTCATAGTCCAAGAGCCCGGCCAATGGAGATAGTCCGGCTGTCCGGAGACCCCCTAATCCAGGACTCCCACAGTAGCCCCTGAACCAGGCTTTCAATGACGATGAGTCCGGCGCGCAGTATTGTCTTCGGCATTGCAAGGCGGGTTCCTCATCCGAATACACCACGGAAGAATTTTGGACATAAGGATAGTGTCCGAACCTGCAAAATAAGTTCCACATACCACCGTAGAGAGAATAATATTTCCACAAATCTTAATCTGCAGACACGTTTTGGCAACATGACATCATGCCATGGCCCGGAGCTTATTCGAACAGTTTTTCTTCAACCAGCTCCACACATAACGCGAGGCGGTTTCTTGACACGTCTTGTCAAAGCAGAGATCGTGTTCCCCTAATTACGAGATTCTCATTAATACGGTCGTGGGTAACCCAACCGCGTCTAGGACTCCTAGATTATAGGCAAGTCCAAACGGCCACGGAGAGGACGCTTGATATTCACCCTCTTTATAAAGGGACAAGGTTTTCACTTTTTCCCTCTCGTGCTCAATCGAACCCTCCCCCCGCCTCAAGTTCTAACACCCAAAGCCCAGGCCAGGCGCTCCGGATCTTCAATCATGTCCGGATCCAGCCTTCAAGGCCGATGGATGCCCTCCTCCGTTACGGAAGAGGATATCAAGAAGTTGAGGGAGGCCAGATACCTGACCGCCGAAATTTCGCATCGGCTGCCTGCCCGAGGGCAGGTCGTCCCTACTCCCGAACCCAACGAGAACGTCGTGTTCGTCTCCCACTTCCTCCGAGGCCTAGGCCTCACTCTGGATCCCTTCGTCAGGGGTTTGATGTTCTATTACGGGCTAGATTTCCACGATCTAGCCCCGGACTCCTTTCTCCACATCTCGACATTTATTGTCATGTGTGAGGCCTTCCTCCGCATTACCCCTCACTTCGGCCTGTGGCTTAAGACCTTTGAAGTGAAGCCGAAGATGATCAAGGGGTAATGTGCAGCGTGCGGAGGCGCGTCAATAAGCAAGATGGCAGGAGCTCCGTGGCCGAAAGGTTCCTTTCCAGAGGTGTTCGGATTATGGCAACGGGAGTGGTTTTACATCATGGCTCCTAGAAGTGCCAAGTGGGCGGCTGCCCCCGCTTTCCGCTCAGGCCCCCCACCACAACTGATGTCATGGATTAGCAGAGGGCTGAGCTGGGGTCCAGCCAAGGACGTGCCTATACTGCAAAGCCGCATTCAAGATCTCTTCGAGGGAGATTTTAATTTGGTTATGGTAACGCAAGTTATGTTGGTTCGTCGAGTCCAGCCCTGCAAACGCCGGCCCCTTCGCTTATGGGAGTTCAACCCAGAAGGACCATGTGCTATTCAAAGTTTCCTCGGCCTGACGCACGAGGAAATGTACAAGTCATTCTTCGGATCTCAAATAGAGTATCCGGATACTACCAAGGACGTGGATCTGAGCAGCAACCGCGCCGCCGAACAAGTAAGTAATCCTCTAGCCGAACACACCGTATTTTTATTCATCATTATGTCATTTCTGAGAAATTGCCCTTTGACCAGGACTGGCTAACAAAGGCGAAGATGATTCGGTGTTCAGCCCCCCTTCCTGAGGGTTTGGAAAATCCGGTGCTGGAAAAGATGCTCAAGCTTGCACCTTGCCCGGAGCCCTCGAAGGGAGATACAGGGGGGAATAATATGGGCGGAAGCAGGGCCCCATCGCTGCTAGCTCCAACCGAGGGAATGAGTGCCTCCATACAGGAGGATGACCGAGGGAGGAAGAGGACTGCTTCTGAGGATCCGGAAACCGAGGCCTCCAAACGAGAGAAGAAGTCTCCGGCAGAGGGTCCTACCTTGGGGGGTGCTTTTGCCGCACAAAGTCCGCACGGGGATCAGTCCTCCAACGAGTCGTAAGTGATCAAAAAATACTTTAATAGTGAAGGTATACTACCTTTCCTTTGAGGAAAATAACTGCCGCATATATCTTGCAGTTCGGGTCTTAGCCCTTCCCAGCTGAGCTCGTCTTCGGGGGATCTTCTTCCGGAGATGATGGAGAGCGAAACGCCTCCCCCGGACTCCCCTGCTCAAGAAGCGGGCGACCTCGAACTGTCGTCACGGAGGGCCTCTCCGGATTCGGTGAGGCCATAAGATAATCCCATAGTCACCCGAAGTCCCCAGCACCCGGCTCTCGAAGAGAGCAAACAAAAGAATCCGGCACCGTCTGGTATGCGGTCGGACGTTCTGAGGGAGCTGTTGGAGCGAGCGGCCATCTCAGAAGAACACCGTACGCTGATGGGTACGGTGATGAAAAGAATTTCGTCCGCCGAAAGCGGATTACATGAAGCCTTTGAGTCTGCTGACGGGCTTTGAGGTACGTGAAATGATATTTGATAGTACCGCACATGTTAAGTGTGCCCTGTGTAGATAGTAGCCCCTGAGACTCTGGTTGTTGTCGAGAACGGTGGTGAACAGAGGATCATAGTCCCAGGCAATAACCAGACTGCCTTTATGTGCAGGTGGTGGAAGCTCCGGTGGCTAGCCGCACTAATGAGTTTGCCGAACTAAAGCGATAACTGGATGCGGCAGACGCCGACATCGAGCTTGTTAACAAGCGGCTTGACGAGTCACAGGGTAAGTAATGTTTTCTGGTGAATGTCACATAATAAGAGCAGCATGATGCCAGTATCATTGATATGTTGTGACTGCAGACGGAGCTGCCACCGTGGAGACCCTTCGGGCGGAACTCGCCCGAGCCAAGGGACAAGCGAGGGTTAGTAATGCGGCTGCTTTGAAGGCGACCGAAGAGTTAAGGGCCGAGAAGGACGCCCATTGCGAAAGCAAAGAAAAGATGGCCAAGATGGCCATGGAATTAAAAGGCACTGCCAACCGTTGCCAGTTCCTTGAAGAAGAGAACCGAGTGAAGGCGGCGGACCTTGAGAAGGCCACGATGGCGACCAAAGACACTCGCTCTACTATGAGGGCGAAGAAGGAGGAGCTGCGCGAAGCCGGGGATATTGCAGCTGGGAATCCCTTTCTGCTGCAGAGGAAGTTCGGAGATCCGCGGTATGCCCCACTGGATCGGCTGTGGAGTTCGGCCGACACATATATGGACTTGGCAGCAAGCGCTGTCGATGCGGTCGTATACTTCCAAGATCAATCATATCGTGAAGTGGACAAGCTATTCTGG
Source organism: Triticum urartu (assembly GCF_056163025.1). Taxonomy (NCBI): domain Eukaryota; kingdom Viridiplantae; phylum Streptophyta; class Magnoliopsida; order Poales; family Poaceae; genus Triticum; species Triticum urartu. The sequence goes on along the minus strand of NC_141879.1, from coordinate 219,301,704 downwards.
TCGCAATTTAACGTTCCAGAGCGTCCGCTTCCCTTGACTGATCAGCTAGCCGAATGGGCCGAACTTAATAGGTTCTCCGGACTCGCCATGAGGTTCGTTGTAGATCATTTGTGGCCGGAGAAGCCGAAGCCGAACAACTATTTCAGCTTAGTGCAGCATTTCCTTGGTGCGGTGTCGCGCATCAACGCGATGAAGAGGTCGGCGTGCATAGAAGGCGCGCGGATGGCCTTTGCCCGTGTCAAGGCATACTGGGCGGAGATGGATGCTACCACTGTTGCGGCGCAAGGTTCGGCCATAGGCCGAGTAGCTGTCGAGCACTATTTTGAAGATGTTCTTGAGGGTGCTCGCTTGATAGAGTCCCAGTGCTCGAAGAATATTATGTTTGAGTGACATGTATTCCCATTGTAAACACAATGTTTTTATGAAATGTAGTAAGGCTGTATTTATACTTTTGCCGGAAAGTAATATGATGCCTCCTGTGCGGCCGTTTATGTATATATGTATATAACCTGAAAGATTGCAGTCGTCGGCTTCAACCCCCACGCATATAATGCGGAGGTGCTCGCAAAAAACACGTGTTCACACTTAACCCAACGTCTTGGTCCTATTAAGGAGGTGATAGCGCAGCGAACGAGGCAACCAGACTATAATGCTTTAACACTTTCACTTAGCCATAGGAGTTTGACGGTGGGGCTACTAGATAGCCCCTGGTGCCTCCGCACTCTCCCGACCTCGGGGTGCGTACATGCCTGGCCGGAAAATGGCACTTCGTTAAAGCAGAGGAATTCTAACATTCCATTGGGTCATCGAGTGGTTGACCAGTCTCGCGCTATATCATGACAGTCAGTTTTCGGCTTTCTCTACTGAGGTGCTCGTCTGGATGAACCAAGGCACAATCGTAGTAGTTCTCCTGGTGCTGCCTTAGCCGATAAAGCGGAACGTAAGGCACCAAAACACAGGAGCCGGGTAAACCCAACATTTGACCAAAGACATGATTTGGAGCTGATGCATATAAGGCCAAACTCGCGACGCCGAACACTCCCTAAGGTATTCGGTCTTTATGGTATAAACCGGGCCTAAATAGTGCCCTTTGTAAGAAGCCCCTTGTGTCTAGGTACGTGCATTATTTTGACATGGCCACATGCCAAGACGTCAGCATCCTTCTCAATTGTGCTGAGAATTCGAGGGATGTGTATCAACAAGAGACAGTAAAAAAGGTTTACGCAGGGTCTTAATATAAAAAGAATCCTTGGAGTAGGTCCCTGCTGCACGTCTGCGCCTGTATCTCCGTTGTGCCGTATCCTGGACGGGTGTGGCATGATGGTCATCTGTAAAAGAGAGGAACTTAGGTGAAAAGGTTGTCGTGCAAAAAGGTAGTTTTTAAAGAAACCATGTAGAATTAAAAATGAGTAAAAATTGCCACTTGTCTGTGCGCATTGAGCCCCTTGTATTTTTAATAGGGGTGTGGCCATCAATCCGGTATGAATTACATATAGCTGCACCGGACTCATCTAACTGTGTCCGTGGTCTTGACGACCTATCAAATGCTTTAATTGGTGAGGCCGTTTTTAGTGTGCGGCTGCCAAGTCAGTCGCATTCTCTTTGGCGCGCAAAGATCGCTCAATATTTCCATTCACTGTAATGATGCCGCGTGGACCGGGCATCTTGAGCGTGAGGGAAGCGTAATGGGGTATTTCATTAAAGCAAGCAAAAGTTTCGCGTCCAAGTAGTGCTTGATAACCACTTTGGAACGGGACAATGTGGAAGGTTAAATGTTCGCTACGGAAGTTATTGGGTAAGCCGAATATAACCTTTAGGATCAGGGAGCCTGTACAGTGAGCCCCTGGACCTGGCGTTACTCCTTTAAAGGTAGTGTTGCTATGGCAAATTTTCGTTGGGTCTATCCCCATTTCGCGGATTGTATCCTGGTATATCAGGTTTAAACTGCTACCACCGTCCATCAGGACTCGTGTAAAGTGGTATGCGCCAATTATTGGGTCTAATACCAGGGCAGCCCATCCTGCATGTCGGATACTTGCTGAGTAATCACGATGGTCGAAAGTGATCGGTTGAGACGACCAGTGGCAGGACTTCGCCGTGATAGGCCCTTGGGCATATCTTTCTGGGAGTGCCGCTTTGCTTCCCTTGATCACGTGTAACACGTTAACTGTTTTGACTTCTGGTGGAAACTTCTTTTGTTCCCCAGTGTCTTGCTTGAGAGGCTCATCCTCGTCTTCGCTTGGTGTATCATCCCCCTTGTGTACGGCGTTGAGCTTGCCGGACTGCTTGAAGACCCAACATTCTCTGTGGGTATGATTAGCAGGTTTACCAGGGGTGCTATGGATCTGACATACTTGGTCCAGAATTTTGTTTAGGCTGGACAGTTCATCTCTGGTGCCTTTAGAGGGCGGCTTTTGCTGACTTGGCCGAGAGCTTTTGAATACAACGTTTACTGTCGTGCTCTTCGTGCTGTCTTCTTTATTCCGACGTTTGTTATTGTTGTTGCGCCATGATTTCCCGTTTCCATCTCTAGCTTCGGATAGACTGTGGTCGCTGGTGCTGCATCTGGCTAGCCAGCTATCCTCACCCACGCAAAAGCGGGTCATGAGGCTTGTTAATGCTGCCATTGTTCTCGGCTTTTCTTGGCCGAGGTGTCTGGCAAGCCATTCGTCACGGACGCTATGCTTAAAAGCTGCCATGGCTTCGGCGTCCGGACAGTCGACCATTTGGTTCTTTTTAGTGAGAAACCTATTCCAAAGCTTTCAGGCTGACTCTCCGGCTGTTGAGTTATATGACTCAAATCGTCCGTGTCCGGAGGTCGAACATAAGTCCCTTGAAAATTTGCCCGGAAAGCGTCTTCGAGCTCTTTCCAGCTTCCAATGGAGTTTTCGGGGAGGCCTTTAAGCCAGTGCCGAGCTAATCCTTTGAGTTTGAGGGGTAAATATTTAATGGCGTGGAGATCGTCTCCTCGAGCCATATGGATGTGGAGGATATAGTCCTCAATCCAGACCCCAGGGTCTGTTGTTCCGTCGTATGCCTCTATGTTTACGGGTTTGAATCCCTCTGGAAATTCATGGTCCAGCACCTCATCGGTGAAACATAGGGGGTGTGCAGAACCCCTGTATCTGGGCATGCCGTGGCGTTCGGATGTTTGGTGTGTTGCATCGTATGCTGGAGCGCGCTTGTGTGGTCCATAGATGGATCTAGTTGCTCCGTCCTTTTGATGCGAGCCCTCACGTGGATCGCGTATTGACTTATGTGCGGCATTGCTTGCCGCTCCATGTTGGCCGTGAGGTCGTCTATCTGTCCGGGTGGCCATTTTAATTTTTGGTTGCGGGGGATCTAGGGCCTCTTCATCGAATTCGGATAGCAACTTCCGCTTTGGGTAGCTCTTAGTGGGGCGATTACCGCCATACTTCGCTGCTGTGTTGAGTACTTTACTCCCTCTGATTTGGAGTGTGTCCTGCGCAGCCTTGAGCCTTTGCTTCTGCTTTTTTAGACTCCTCGCGGTGGCAACAAGCCTTTGATGGGCCTTCTGTTACTCCGGGTGCCTGTCCGGTGTTATGTCATCTGGACTATTATCTTTGACAGAATCGGTTTGTTCGGTTTGATTCTCCGTGTTGCCGTGGTCCGGCAGTGGTTCGCCCTGCTCTAACGCTGGGTCTGTATGATCGTTATTTCTGCCGAGGCGGGATTTGGGGCGGCGCTTATGCCGCCGCTTTGACTGCTTCTCGAGGGGACAAGCCTTCATTGCGTCCTTCCGTTCCTCGTCGTCGTCTTCTTTTAGTGTGTCCACCATGTATACGTCATGTGATGAGGTGGGTGTCCAGTGCCATGTGGGCAGTGGTTCCTGTTTGTCTCCTGCATCGTCGTCCATACCGTCAATGTCTTCGGAGTCAAAGTCGAGCATGTCGGTTAAGTCATCGACAGTGGCTATTAGGTGGGTGGTGGGTGGGCGGCGAATTTCTTTGTCATCCGCATCCCAATCCGGCCGAACGCAGTTCAGCCCGGATCCTCTTGACAAGGAGAGAGATCTTAATGAGTTCAGTATATCGCCGAAGGGCGAGTGCTGAAAGATATCCGCGGAGGTAAACTCCATGATTGGCGCCCAGCCGGATTCAATCGGAACGGGCGCAGGCGGTTCGGAGTCCGTGGCCGGAGAAGTATCCGACAGTTTAACAGTACGACTCTCGTGCAAGGTAAGGTCGATGTTCGGCTCGATCGCCGCTAAGGGTAAGGCCTCCATGGTGGGGTCCATCCACCCGTCCATGGTCGGCGCTACTAGCTCCGAATCGAGGGTCGGAGCGGCTGCCGGTGCGATCTCCTGAACACTGTCCGATGGCAGAGCTAAATCGTACTCATCGTGACCGCGTGACGCACAAGGCAGAGGCCCAAATCCGTCGAAGATCAAGTCTCCGTGGACATCGGCCGTGTAGTTTAAGCTTCCAAACCTGACCTGGTGGCCAGGGGCGTAACTTTCGATCTGCTCCAGATGGCCAAGCGAATTGGCCCGCAGTGCAAAGCCGCCGAACACAAAGATCTGTCCGGGGAGAAAGTTCTCACCCTGGACTGCATCGCTATCGATGATAGTAGGAGCCATCAAGCCTAATGGCGACAACATAGAGGAACTCTCAATGAAAGCACCAATGTCGGTGTCAAAACCGGCGGATCTCGAGTAGGGGGTCCCAAACTGTGCGTCTAGGCCGGATGGTAACAGGAGGCATGGGACATGATGTTTTACCCAGGTTCGGGCCCTCTTGATGGAGGTAAAACCCTACGTCCTGCTTGATTAATATTGATGATATGGGTAGTACAAGAGTAGATCTACCACGAGATCAGAGAGGCTAAACCCTAGAAGCTAGCCTATGGTATGATTGTATGTTCTTCTATGGACTAAAACCCTCCGGTTTATATAGACACCGAAGAGGTTAGGGTTACACAAGGTCGGTTACAAAGGAGGAGATATACATATCCGCATTACCTAGCTTGCCTTCCACGCCAAGTAGAGTCGCATCCGGACACGAGACGAAGTCTTTAATCTTGTATCTTCATAGTCCAAGAGTCCGACCAATGGAGATAGTCCGGCTGTCTGGAGGCCCCCTAATCCAGGACTCCCACACTTTCCTTAATGGAAATTGGAATCTAATATTTCCTTCCTTCATATCAATAATTGCACCAATCGTTCTAAGGAAAGGTCTACCAAGAATAATAGGACAAGAAGGATTGCAATCTATGCCAAGAACAATAAAATCTATGGGCACATAATTCCTATTTGCAACAATAAGAACATCATTAATTCTTCCCATAGGTTTCTTAATAGTGGAATCCGCAAGGTGCAAGTTTAGAGAGCAATCATCAAAATCACGGAAACCTAGCAAATCACACAAAGTCTTTGGAATCGTGGAAACACTGGCACCCAAATCACATAAAGAATAGCATTCATGATCTTTAATTTTAATTTTAATAGTTGGTTCCCACTCATCATAAAGTTTTCTAGGGATAAAAACTTCCAATTCAAGTTTTTCTTCATAAGATTGCATCAAGGCACCAACAATATGTTTAGTAAACGCTTTATTTTGACTATAAGCATGAGGAGAATTTAGCACGGATTGCAACAAGGAAATACAATCAATCAAAGAGCAATTTTCAGAGTTAAATTCCTTGAAATCCATAATAGTGGGTTTAGCAACATCTAGGGTTTTAATTTCTTCAATCCCACTTTTATCAAATTTAGCATCAAGATCAAAAGATTCAGAATTCTTGGAACGCCTTCTAGGTAAAGGTGGATCATATTCAGTCCCATCAAGATTCATATTGCAAAACAAAGATTTAATAGGGGACACATCAATAACTTTTAGATCTTCATCATTATCTTCATAGGAACTAGAAGAACACGCTTTTATAAAGGCATCTTTCTTAGCACGCATCCTAGCGGTTCTTTCTTTGCACTCATCAATGGAAATTCTCATGGCTTTGAGAGACTCATTGATATCATGCTTAGCTGGAATAGATCTAAGTTTCAAAGAATCAACATCAAGAGCAATTCTACCAACGTTCCTAGCCAAATCATCAATCTTAAGCAATTTTTCTTCAATCGTAGCATTAAAATTATTTTGCGAAATAATAAATTCTTTAATATTAGAATCAAAATCAGAGGGCATCTTATTATAATTTCCATAAGAATTGTCGTAGGAATTACCATAATTATTAGAGGGATTACTAGGATAAGGCCTAGGATTGAAATTTCCTCTATACGCGTTGTTACCAAAATTGTTCCTACCAACAAAATTCACTTCCATAGATTCATTATTGTTCTCAATCAAAGTAGACAAGGGCATATCATTAGGATCAGAAGAAACACTCTTATTAGAAAATAATTTCATAAGTTCATCCATCTTTCCACTCAAAACATTAATTTCTTCTATCACATGCACCTTTTTATTAGTAGATCTTTTAGTATGCCATTGAGAATAATTAACCATAATATTATATAGGAGTTTAGTAGCTTCTCCTAAAGTGATTTCCATAAAAGTGCCTCCCGCGGCTGAATCTAAAAGATTTCTAGAAGCAAAATTCAATCCGGCATAAATTTTTTGTATAATCATCCATAAATTTAAACCATGAGTAGGGCAATTACGTATCATTAATTTCATTCTCTCCCAAGCTTGTGCAACATGTTCATGATCAAGTTGCTTAAAATTCATAATATCATTTCTAAGAGAGATGATCTTAGCAGGAGGAAAATACTTAGAGATAAAAGCATCTATGCACTTGTTCCATGAATCAATACTATTTTTAGGCAAAGACGAAAACCAAGCTTTAGCACGATCTCTAAGCGAAAAAGGAAATAGCTTCAATTTAACAATATCATTATCCACATCTTTCTTCTTTTGCCTGTCACACAAATCAACGAAGCTATTTAGATGGCTAGCGGCATCTTCACTAGGAAGGCCGGAGAACGGATCTTTCATAACAAGATTCAGCAAAGCAACATTAATTTCACAAGATTCAGCATCGGTAAGAGGACCAATCGGAGTGCTAATAAAATCATTGTTGTTGGTATTGGTGAAGTCACACAATTTAGTATTATCTTGAGCCATCGTGACAAGCAAGCAAACTAACACACAAGCAAACAAAAAGCAAGAGGCAGGATAGAGAGGGAGGATAGAGAGAGAGGGCGAATAAAACGGCAAGGGTGAAGTGGGGGAGAGGAAAACAAGAGGAAAATGGCAAATAATGTAATGCGGGAGATAAGGGTATGTGATGGGTACTTGGTATGTTGACTTTTGCGTAGACCTCCCCGGCAACGGCGCCAGAAATCCTTCTTGCTACCTCTTGAGCACTGCGTTGGTTTTCCCCAAAGAGGAAGGGATAATGTAGCAAAGTAGCGTAAGTATTTCCCTCAGTTTTTGAGAACCAAGGTATCAATCCAGTAGGAGGCTACGCGCGAGTTCCTCGTACCTACACAAAACAAATAAATCCTCGCAACCAACGCAAATAGGGGTTGTCAATCCCTATAAGGCCACTTACGAGAGTGAGATCTGATAGATATGATAAGATAATATTTTTGGTATTTTTGTGATAAAGATGCAAAGTAAAATAAAGGCAAAGTAATGGCAAAGTAAATAACTAAGTAGTTGGAGATTGATATGATAAAGATAGACCCGGGGGCCATAGGTTTCACTAGTGGCTTCTCTCGAGAGCATAAGTATTCTACGGTGGGTGAACAAATTACTGTTGAGCAATTGACAGAATTGAGCATAGTTATGAGAATATCTAGGTATGATCATGTATATAGGCATCACGTCCAAGACAAGTAGACCAACTCCTGCCTGCATCTACTACTATTACTCCACTCATCGACCGCTATCCAGCATGCATCTAGAGTATTAAGTTAAAAACAGAGGAACGCCTTAAGCAAGATGACATGATGTAGAGGGATAGACTCATGCAATATGAACAAAACCCCATCTTGTTATCCTCGATGGCAACAATACTATATGTGCCTTGCTGCCCTTACTGTCACCGGGAAAGGACACCGCAAGATTGAACCCAAAGCTAAGCACTTCTCCCATTGCAAGAAAGATCAATCTAGTAGGCCAAACCAAACTGATAATTTGAAGAGAGTTGCAAAGATAACCAATCATACATAAAAGAATTCAGATAAGATTCAAATATTATTCATAGATAGACTTGATCATAAACCCACAATTCATCGGTCTCAACAAACACACCGCAAAAAGAAGATTACATCGAATAGATCTCCACAAGAGAGGGGGAGAACATTGTATTGAGATCCAAAAAGAGAGAAGAAGCCATCTAGCTACTAACTATGGACCCGTAGGTCTGAGGTAAACTACTCACACTACATCGGAGAGGCTATGGTGTTGATGAAGAAGCCCTCCGTGATCGATGCCCCCTTCGGCGGAGCTCCGGAACAGGCCCCAAGATGGGATCTCGTGGATACAGAAAGTTATGGCGGTGGAATTAGGGATTTGGCTCCGTCCTGATTGTTTGGGGGTACGTGGGTATATATAGGAGGAAGAAGTTCGTCAGTGGAGCAACAGGGGGCCCACGAGGGTGGAGGGCGCGCCTAGGGGGGGGGGGGGGGGTAGGCGCGCCCCCTACCTCGTGGCCTCCTGTTATGTTTCTTGACGTAGGGTCCAAGTCTCCTGAGTTGTATTCGATGAGAAAATCACGTTCCCGAAGGTTTCATTCCATTTGGACTCCGTTTGATATTCCTTTTCTTCGAAACCCTAAAACAGGCAAAAAACAGCAATTCTGGGTTGGGCCTCCGGTTAATAGGTTAGTCCCAAAAATAATATAAAAGCAGATAATAAAGCCCAATAATGTCCAAAACAGTAGATAATATAGCATGGAGCAATCAAAATTTATAGATACATTGGAGACGTATCACTATGTCATGTTAAATCCAATGAAATACGTATAAGATATCAGTGAAGAACAAAAACAAAAAAAGAAACTTATATCCCATTTGCTATAATTTTTTTGGAATTTTCAACCCCTTTTGATATTACTTTTAACAGACATTGACCATACTCTTAAGCTAGGCCAGAATGCATCCCTCCTCGTCTTGAAAGATTTGCAGCCCAGTAATTCGGAGAAAACTAATAGGCCTAGCTTGGGTATTCTTAAAAAAGAAATACTGGGCTACCTATTTTCCCAAAGAACTGGTGCATGAGCATTTAGCTTTATTTATTTACTTATTTATGTTTAGGGGACCATGAGCATGTACCTGGGCCGGATTCATGTGAGAGCCTCCCTTCCAGTTAATTATGGGCTTCTCTATTGGGCCTTCATCAGTGGGCTGCATGTTATCAACAAGTGGAAAATGTGTTCCGTACGAAAAATAGTATGCGCTACGTATGGTACGGGGCACTAAAGGATCGAACCGGGCAACAACTTCCAAAACATTGTGTTTGTCGTTCTAACAACACATTTATTCAACCAACAGACGAAATATACTACTGATTGTACATTGAAAACAACAGCAGCAACAACCAGGGCTGGGGGTGCAACAGAAGCAGTAAGCAGGCCAGAAGAGTGAAGACGTAGCTCTCTCTTCCAAACCAAACATCAGCCATCATTACAAAAGGGCTACCAAAAAAGAACAAGTTTATGCATCAAACTAAATAAAGATCCTACTACACTAAGTGTACGCATCTAACTAACTGGCTCAGTTAGATGTTACTATTTATTAAGCTGTGGAGATTGGCTGACGACTTGAACTAGATGGGTGCCTGATGGGGGAAACTCCAGCCAGCAGGTCGAAGTCTGATACTTGCGACCCTCTCTCCTACTTTGGGCTGCAGAGCATGGCGGCACATATCAGGGTATGGTGCATGCAGAGACGCATGGTACGTTGTGTACACACAATTTTGCCTGATGAACGAAACCGCGCTGCCATCATGATCCTTGCATGGTACTGAGATTGTCCACACGCGAAACAATGAGCTTGATTACCTCTGTGGGGAGCGAATTCCAGCCACTCTTTCGGCGGACGCTGCTCAGTTCTGCCATTGTTAGTGCTTGGGTTTCGGATGAGGGGGGGAGGCACCTTAGCGGGGATGGAAGATTGGACGAGATTATGTGCGGACAAAGATGGAGAAGCGAATATGTGCTGTGGGAAGTGGATAGGTGATGATGACTACAACATGCCGCTTGACTTATGAGACACATACCGGCAGCGTAGGGTCATGTCGATGCCAGACAACTTGCTTGAGTGATCACAGTACTGGTACTCCCTACAGTGCTATGCCCTAAATTGCTTGAGTAGAGTAGTAGAGTAGGACTCTGCTCTACTACTAGCACCAGAGGAGTAGTATATTCTAATCTAAAATAGTTACAAACTTTAATGCCCGAGCGTGGAATGACTACGAACCGTGCTCAAAGACTGTGGCCCTGTTCGGATCCATGGGTTAGAGTTAGTTTGGACTCAACTAACCCAAAAATATCCAAACAGGAGGGTTAGTTTGGGTACCCCAAAAAACTAACCCACCCAAGAGGTGCTTATTTGAGTTAGTTCTTCTCGGGACCACTAAAAAACACATTTTTCTCTCGCTCTTCCCGTGGCAGATCCCACCCCACTTCCTCGAAGCTTCTCGTCCTCTTCCTCCCTCCCTCTTGCATCGCCATGAAGGCGCCTCGCCGTATCTGGGCTCCATCTAACCCTGCCATCCAAACATCTTTTTGGTTAGAGTTAGTTCAGAGCTAGTTCAAGGTTAGAATCTAACTCTAACCTCTAACTGAGTTAGAGTATCAAAAAAGGGAAAGTGTAAAAGTGGTGTTTGGACATGAGCGACAACCTCAACGCCAACGGTGCTGCTCCCGTTGCACCGTATGTGTTTCCGCCCTTCCTATTCGAAATTGTGGTAGAATTCATGTTTCTACTCTGTATCCTACTACTATGCTAGTCCACATGATTAGTTTCATCTCTGTTATAGCCGTCATGATTTATTTTGTGCTTATTCGGATTAAATCTCATAGTAACTTGCTCATATATTCAACTGGCGCAACGTCCCCTACAGCCACTCCCGTTTCATGGACGGCCTGGTCGATGCCTCCAAGGAGCCCTTCGTCCACTGCTATGAGTGCCCGATGTCGTTTTGTGGCTCGCCGGCGGACATGGTGCATCACCTCATGGATGCGTGCAGCGGTCACTTCTGGCCCTTGGCGGAGAACATCAAGTACGAGACGCGCTACTCGTTCACCATGCCGGAGTCGCTGGAGGATCACCACCGCCTGCTAGTCTCGGAGGAGGACGGCAGCGTCTTCCTCTTGATCGTGGGCACCGGCGAGGCCTGCGTAGGCCGCCACCCCATCAATGTAATGTGCGTCAGGGGCCGATGTACGCGTGCGTTGTCAGTGTTACTACCCCTCGGGGTCGCGTGGGTGGTGACACCGGCCTCATCGAATGGACTTGGACTCTGGGGAGCTGGGACTATCCCGCCAATGTGGACTTGGAAAACCCATGGCATCCTTTACCCGCTGACGCGGTGCACGGGGACTCCAAGGAGGTTCACCTGGACATACGCATTATCAAGTTAAATGTTGATCATTAGTCTTCGTTCAATGTAATCCGCTGTCTAAGCATGTGGAGACTTCCATGCAGGATCTTGCTCTATTGGAGTATCGCGCATGAATAAAAGTGTATCCGTTTATGGTTTAGTCTAGAATCTTCCATGTATGAATTTTTACTACAGTACTGGTGAAAGACTTACGATGAACCATTTCTTACATCTCCTCTGCCCGCTTGCAAGTCATCCTGATTTAATCCCTCCGTCTAGGTGTATAAGGGCATGGTTAATATTACTTAATAGTATAGCCAACTGTTGACTATAAGAAAGTGCCATGTCATCTGCAGCCAACATGTATAATCGATACTCAAAAACTAATCCTATATACATAAGAAGTTGATCCCCACTATCCTATTTATCTTAACATGCACACATGCCACCTCATCAAAGGTCCACCACTACATGCACAAGAAAACGTTTTTCATTATTAGTTGATCTCATGCGCACCTTTCACCTCATCACACATGCCACCTCATCAAAGGTCCACTCAAAATGCATATCTTTTCATTACCTTTTGCCACTTGTATTAAAAAAATATGCTGACACGGTAATCAAATACAATATATAGTATTTATTTTTAGCTTTAGTTCGTTCTTTGCGGAATTAGCTATTAATTCAACTATGGAAGTTTCATACAATTAAATCACTGAAATATATTGCAATCGGTTCCCGCAGCAACGCGCGAGGTATTCTCTAGTTCTTACTAGTGTGTATGCACGTGCAATGCACGTCTTAACAGTATGGTGTGATTCCACCAAAAAATACTTTGAAAAATGAATTCCGAGCAAAAAAAATATTGTTGATGCACACGAAATAGAGTTTAGAAATTTACTAATTGGTAGTACAAAATGCAACTACTGCCTGTGGTCATCCAGAAATTTTCGAAGAATATAAAAAAAGTACATGGTGGAACCCACAAGTTGTTTACTTCAACTTTAGTTTCTCCTCCAGACCATCTCACGTCTGCTCAGAACCAACTCTTTTTTTACTCATCACAACCTGACAATTGCAGCATAGTAGAGGAGGCATAGGTCTTCTTTCCAGGAAGGTATGACACAGTGCAGCGATGGTTCCAGAACCAAGTAGATTCAGCTACAGGCACTGTTCACTGCGAATCCCTCCAATATCAGCCATTAGATTTAGGAGATGAGTGGCTAGGATTGATGCTCTAGGTGCAATCAAGGACTCGTATACTATATAGTATTATAGTAGTATAGATAGTATAGAAAAGATCATTTCTTGCAAAGCACAATAAGTGTTATTTCTTCACAAGTTTTGGATGTAGGTTGAACAGTTGAACGCTTTTGTTTGCAAAAGATACCTTTTTTCTATTTCACCCGGATGTTTGTGAGCTCTAGAGATGAAATAATATCCGAAGAAACCTATCGATACCCGTTACACATGAGATGACCCCCACATCCTTTGTCAAAATAAACAACTCCCCGATCAATGCATTTCACTCTTCGGTGCAACGCACGGGCACCTTACTACTATAGATTAGTACGACCAAAAATTGAACTAACATTATATATAGTACGATAAATGGTGATGCATGTCACCTAAAATTATATCATTCAAAACTATGTTCAAGTATGAATCCAACGATATAGTTTTTGTTGACATGCACTAACATTTTGTCAGTTAAATCTTCAGTCAAATTAAATGGGGGACTAATAAACCACGACCAATGTAGTACAAGTGTAGAGGGCAGTGCTGCACGGGAGTCTCACCTCTCACCCCGCTCGTGGCGCGGCAGTAAAGCCGTTATATCACAAAACCCAACCACTCCCAGTAATGAGTGGCCTGGTAAAATAAACGGACAAGCAACCATCACATCCCTCCGTCTTTTTTGCATTTCATCTCTCTGCATTTACTTTCTCCGGTTCATCTCGCACACTCGATCCCTGGCTACTACTCCTAGGGCCAGTTCTTTTGGCGGCTTCCCCAGCTTTTCCCACAAGACTAGTCACAGTGGAGAGTAACAATAAGGCGCCTCACTCATTTATTTGGGCTTCTAAACTACTACTCCATCCTGGTTTATTCCTCACCATTGTAATTTGTGCTGAATTTTGACCAAAGATTTAACTGGTTTATTCCTCACCATTGTAATCCCTCCGTCTAGGTGTGTAAGTCATCTTACGAAAACCAAATAATCCCAAAACACTTAGGCACGGTGCATTAACTTCTACCTTGTTTCTTGTTTCTTGACATATCAACCAATAAGAGATAAAGAGTGTGCATGCTTTTAATGACTTGAGATATCAAACACGACATGCAGTGGTTAGTTCATTGCATGAAATACTATTAATTAGCAAATAAACATTAACGTTTCTCGTTTTGTCCTCCTCCTTGGTCACGGTGCACAGCCTAAGAGCAAGTACAATAGAGACTAGTCAGCAGGCTATAGCATCTTCCACATTAGCAAAATCATAGCTGGAGGAGAGAGAAGTGAGAAGAAAGGACCAAGCGGGCGCTTCGTGAGTTGCCGGGCGATAGCACAAGCAACGAGGAAAAGGAGCCTGCATGTAGCCCATGCGAGCGCTATGGCCGGCGTTCAGCTCCCCCAGCCAATCCTGTCACTTTCCTTTGCCTAGCACAGCATGCATGCATTAAATGTATAGCCAACACTACAGCCATTCTACTGTATGAACTTTTTCAAATACAGGCTACAGGTGACATGGCTCTACTATAGAGCCAGCAGCAGGCTTTACTATTAACCTTGCTCTAAGATGACTTACTCACCTAGACGGATGGAGTAGTGCATGTGACATGCACTAACATTTCATTAGTTAAATTTATGATCAAAATTTGACACAGATTACAATGGGGACCAATAAACCAGGACGGAGATAGTAGTTATGAGATTACTAATCTAGAAGCCTAAAAGAACCGGCCCCTGGTACTCCTACTAGTAGTAGTACTCAAGTTGTAATCCCAATTGCACGGCATAACTTGTTAGGCAAAAAATTCGATACAGGGTGTAGGAAGCGGTTTGGGAATTTGCATGCCTTTCCAACCAGTGAGATACTCCGTACAAAGTATGACAGAGAAATAACCATAGAGAAGGAAGCTAAAAGTAAACAATCAAACGAGCATTTTTGCATTTGTTTTGCATTGAATCGTTTCACAAGCTTGAATAGTGCTGTTTTTCTACTTTTACAAAAACCGCATCGTAATGTTAAAACATGCATTTGCACGTACATAAGTAATAGCAGTACTCCCTCCGTCTAGGTGTATAAGTCTTTCCTCCTTCTTGGTCACGGTGCACAACCAAAGATGACTTATTGACCTGGACGGAGGGAGTAGCACAGTCTGCAAGCATATATCGAGAGAGACGTGTAGTGCGATAGTATATAGTAAAGTTTGTGCTATATGCACGTACTTGCAAAATGCATATGAATACACAAGGTTTCCAAACTTTCCCTTTTGCATGCTTAATTAAGGACACTAAAAATTCCTGAACGTTCGGGATTTATCATTTGCATCCAAAAACTAATGAGATCGCCTTACGAAACAAAAATTATACTCCTCCTAAAAGCCACGGCGCTCGCAGGAGCGCTTGCGCCGCGTCACGAGTGCCCTGGTGCGCGGCCATTTCCTAGCGCGCCGACACAGCGCCTCTTCCTCAGCCTCGCAACTCGCGAGGTGCTGATTGGCGTCTTGCCGGTGGGTGAGCGCGATCTCACCGATGTGGTGATCCAGCGCCAACAGGTACTCCTCCTCGCTGGAAGCGTGCACCCGGTCCACGTACCGCCAAGCGTACATGAGGCGCTTGGGCCCGACTACACTTAGGGCGTCAGCACGGGCGTCCTCCGCCACCCTCACGGCCCTCGCACGAGCCTTCTGCCAAAGAGCCAATCGCCTGACTCTCTCGGATGCGACATAGGCCTCCCAGGCAGCTTATTCCGCTGTGCGCTTCTCTTCCTCGGCCTTCTTCTCCGCCTCTATTTTGGTGCGCTCTGCTGGAGGCAAAGCCTCCCACAAGGCGACATCCATTTCTTTCCAAAGCTCCTCAAGGCTGGGGGGGCTCGGCGGGCGGCGCGGCGTTCTCCTTGTAGCGGGGAGCCAACGCGTCCTCCGGCACGCATGCTAGCAAGATTGGGAACGCCGACGCGTCCACCTTGACGCGTCGCGGCGAGGAGCGGAACGCCGACGCGTCCTTCTCGACTAGTCGCGGCGAGGAACGGAACGGCGACGCGTCGCGTCGCGGCGAGGAGCGGAACGCTGACGCGTCCTCCTCGACTAGTGGCGGCGAGGAACGGAACGGCGACGCGTCGCGTCACGGCGAGGAGCGGAACGCCGACGCGTCCTCCTCGACTAGTGGCGGCGAGGAACGGAACGGCGACGCGTAGCGTAGCAGCGAGGAGCGGAACACCGACGCGTCCTCCTCGACTAGTGGCGGCGAGCAACGGAACGGCGACGCGTGACCGTCCGCGCGGTGCAGCGAGGGGCTCCTAGGGCTTGGGAGGGGCGATGCCATGGTGGTCGACGTGAGAGGGAGGGGAGGAGATAGCGATGAACGTGAACGTGAGGGGGAGGAGATAGCGATGTCGTGGGGGCGCAGTATTTATAGTGAGCAATGGCACACCTACGTAAGATATGGACTGAGCTGCACTGACTTAACTGCAGGTCCAGTTGCGTCACTGACATATGGACCTGTTGGGCCCATATGTCAGTGACCCAATGCACCTGCAGTTAAGTAACAACTATGTGGGCATATTTGTTGGAGTAAATTACGGGGGAGCGAAGGGGTAGAAAATATTGCTGGTCACAACAGACTGGACGAGCGTGGGGGAGGAGAGTCATGCATGCAAATTTTTTCACACGGGGTGGAGTGGTGGGACCGCCGGAGGGAGAAGGAGAGTTTGGCAGGCATATTGTTTCCACACATGGAGAGGAAAAGATTTGGAGACGAACGGGCTTCCTGCACGTATGGGGAATGGTGCATAATAAGTCATCTTGCATGTCGGGCTAGGTATAGTCTCAAGTCATTAAAAACATACATGCCCCACAGATGTTCATATTTCAAGGTGCACTAAATTATTGCATGCGATGATTAAGGCTGGCCATAATGGTGGTATCTTAGTTGGTATCATGCACATGGGAATAGCAAACATGCTGATGTGGCAAAGAATTAAAGAAGAGAGGGGGTTAGAGTAACTAGTGTTCATGCATGCATCTCGTTTTCCATTCACATTTTTCAAGTAAAATTCGTGGACAAACTTTGACCCAAAGTACGATGGGGACTAGTAAACTAGAATGGAGGTAGTAGTTTTTTTAATCAAAGAAGGGTTTCCCCTTCCGATTTTCATTACTGAAAACCAGCATCTAAATCTAAACCATAGTATTTGCCCTAGAACTACCAGGTTCAACATCTCGCAACATAAACCCATACAACCTCCATCGCAAAAAAAAACCATACAACCATACGCCAAGGAGGTACGTAGTATTATGAATTCCATTTTCGCTCCATACCAATCGTTCTAAAAACTACTTACTACTTATAACGCGCCATTGAAAATGGGAACTCTTAACCCCGCTAAAAAAACGATATTTTAAACATGGCCACTCGATCTGTGGCAACTGGCGAGCCACCGCGCTCCAAGTCGTTCACCTGTGGTCCCGACCATCAACTCCTACGGATCAAATTATCACACGAGCTGACTATTCCTACAAAGGTGCTCCACCACATACCCGGTACCCGCGAATGCAGCAATCGTGCACCTAGGGTTTTAGGGTTTATTTGTTAACGTTGCCTTTACGTAACACTCATGTGTGCGAGACATCGAGAGGCTGGCTGCGTGTGTGCGCCTCTTCTCTTCGTATATGTACTCCACCGTTTGTCTAGTGTCCAAAAAATTATAATAACTACTAGCAATGTGCTAATGCGTTGCCACACGATCAAAGTAGATTAATACATATTCATCGATTTGATAGAAAAAAAAGTCTAGTTCTGAAATACGTATATCACTAAAAATATGTTATGTTTCACTCAAAATATATTCCTTTGGCGGTTTTGATGAGATAAGGGAGGAATGTTGGTTTCAAGATTCAAGAAGTGGTATATGTATAATTTCTACTCTTACTAGCAAGATGCCCGTGCGTTGTACGGAACATCAAGATCTTGTGGGAGAAAAGGATGAACGAGGGAAGGCCTTATCTGCAAATGTGGTGAAGAGTGCGGGTAAATTGCCATATTTTTCTTCCCATCCATCAGATATAAATCGGATGACCTACATTGCAGGATGGCAGGCCCACCATCATCACCAACTCTATTTTTATCCCTACTCTTATAAAAAGCATTGTCGGTGATGATCGTGTGCCTGCCATCCTGCAATATAGGCCGTCCGGTCTATATCTGATGGATAGGAAGGAAACTATGGCAATTTTGCAAAAAGATACCCACACCCTCTCCACATTTGCAAATAAGGCCTTCCCTCGTTCATCCTTTTCCCCCACAAGTTAAACTACTCATGCAAATGTATCTTGATGTTCCGTGCAACGCATGGGTATCTTGCTATTTGTTGCAAAAAGCCCATGTGTGTGTGTGTGAGAGAGGGAGAGTGGAGGAGGACGGAGTGCATGTGTGACAAAGACACAAGGAGTGTGTGTGCGATAGGTATCAGCTTAAAATGAGGTGATAGTGTGTGTGTGCACGATCGAGAGGGCGTGTCTCAAGAAGGGAAGAAAAATCTACATAGATACAAGGAGCAGGAGAGAGACATGTATGCGATGGTGGAAGCATGAGTGTGCGGGTGTATAAACCTATCTAGAGGCTAGCTAGTCGATAAATGTTTGTGAGAGAAATACGAGTCGGGGCGCGAAAGCGAGTGTTTTGTGTCTGTGAGAGAGAGATGGTAGTCGGGAAGGGGAGTGGAAGCAGGAGTTGTGTGTGTGTGTGTCTGTGAGAGAGAGAGGAGGCGGTAGTCGTGGTTGTCTGATTGGTAAACAAATGAATAATGTCAGTCTGGGATGGAGACGAAAAGGAGACCGCAACAAATGTTGTGTCTACAGGAGAGAGAGAGTAACTTTAGTGGTATGAGTCATATGTAGAGACATATAGGGTGTGTGAGAGAATCCCATAGAGAGAACGACAAAGTGAAAGACGAGTGGAGACTGTGTGTGTGGCGGTGAAAAATAAAGCTTAGGTACCGAGTGATACCAGAGAACAATAGAGACGTGAGAGATAATGAAAACCGTGCAATGTATAATGATAGGGAGAGTGTGACACTTCTCAAGGGAGACGTCGAGAGACCATGTTTGCGAGGATAGGAGAAACATGAAGTGAGCGTGCGGGTGAGCTGGAGAAAAGAGAGTGATAGCTACCTGAAGGACCATGCATGCAAGAGAGATGGGCGTGAAAGGAGTGAACAAAAACGGGATTCAAATATTTGAATTCGAGATGATGATACATGTAATCCATACTCAAACCAAAATTGATCTATCAAACATGCATACTCATATGAATTCACGCACATCTATGTTATTTAATATGTAGATATTACTGATCCATACATTTTAGTAGAATATAATTTGGTTAAAAAATCGAATTCAACCTTAAGATTTCGAGATCATTGTATTTGTAAATCATATTATACATATAAAGGAGCAGAATTCTTTGTTGTGCTTTTGAAAGTATATATATAGAATGATGTATATAGAATGTAATTCCAATTGAAAATGGATCTCGCCCGAAAAAAATAGAATACAAACGGGATTCGAATTGAGTTGGCACGGTAAACATGCACTCTGCAAAATTTGAACGAAGCGGGCAAAGTCGCAGTAACCGCCCGAAACCAAAATCTGCGAGATTGAAATCACTACTGCCTATCCCTACCACACAAAGCCTATCTGCTGGATTTCTATAGGTTTCGATAGGGGTAGATTTGTAATTTCACCCAAACGTGACGTAACTGCCTCTCACTCGGATTCATACACGGTGGGCGCCAAAACACAGTGTGTCCTCGGCCGAAATCGACTCCCTCCCCGATTCATATTCATACACGGTGGGCGCCAAAAACAAACTTTCGTCGGCAAATATTCGGTGTATGCGAGATTACCGTCCTATCCTCAACCGACTAATGTTGCTGTGATGTAGTAGAAATTTGAAACGGGGGCTAAGTTTGTAAACTTCCTCGCATTTGAGACAAGCGCGCCCTGAATACATGGTTCCCCCTTCCTCTCTACCTCCTTTTCCCCATTCGTACTCCGTGGGCGCCAAAACACCCTCTCCACCCCACCCTCCCCTGTCCGCCGCCGTCCGCCACCCCATCCACCGCCATCCTCCTCCACCATGCCAGAGCTGATACCCCGACGCCGCCGTCCATTACAAGAGATAGACCTCTCTCATCCATGGCTTCGGACCGAGATCCTTGCATCCCGTCCTCTCGCTTCATCCCCGCCGTCGTCCACCATGTCGGCGCCGCTCCTACGACCGTCTCGTCCACTGCGCCCCACCGCCACCGTCTAACCTCCTAGATCTGCTTCCACGCCGCCGACAGCCATCACTACTGAAACACCGTCAAATTCCCAGCAGATGCGTACATGGCGCCGCACCAGAGGCGGTACTCTTTCGTATCTGCTCAACTTATTTATCACAGCAAGAAAATAGATCGCCACTGCTTTACTCCGATTTCTTGTCTTGTTTGCGAAGTTGCCTTTGCCCGGTTTGCACCTTTAGATCCGCCATGGCACGCTCAACACTATACTCCCAATGCTTATGGTTTTCCCCTTTTATATTCCACACTAGTTAAATCACAGTAGACTAAATTTCAAAATTGGGTCAGTCGATTTTTCAGAGCTCGCCGGAGTTCGCCTGTGCGATCGAAGGGGCTCGGGTGGTTGTGGGGCCTTGTCAAACGAAGAAAACTCGACATGGGTGGGGGTTGGGGCGGGGGTGGGGGTGGGGGTGGCGGAGGAACACATGTGGTGGGGGCCGGTGGTCCGGCCGGCGGCCCATGCGGTGTTCTGTATGGGAAGAATCAGAGACGAGGAAGAAGAAGGGTCAGGAGACGTAGGATCTTCATCCAACCGCCTGAAATGGTCGAGAGACAGCTAGGAGTTGCATTCTTAATGCGCTCTGGTTCATCATGTGTGGGCACTGCGCAACCAACATTTTATTATCCAAAATCTGCTTGCTCTTCTTTACATGTTCCTCTTCCGTTCTTCTTTAATATGTACTCTCTCCGTTCCTAAATACAAGTCTTTGTATAGATTCCACCATGGACTACATATGGAGCAAAATGAGTGAATCTACACTCTAAAATGTATCTGGATACATCTGTATGTGATCCATAGTGGAAATCTCTACCAAGACTTATATTTTGGAACGGAGGGAGTATGATAGTAGTACAGTATGTTCCTTGTACTGAAGATGAGCAGGGACATTTGCAGTGTAGAGGTCTATACGGTCGGTTGTGATGGACACTTTGAGCCTCTTTGATTCATAGGATCTTGTAAACATAGGAATAGGATTTGTAGTGGCCTGCCCACTTGAATCCTATAAGAATAGCAAGGAAATGTGGGGAGTTGTGTCGCCTTTGAGAGTTACACTGATATTAACATACCGCACCTTCACTTGAAGAGAGCTGGTATCCGAAGCCTTTCTAGCTGTACCGGCAATACTAGCACATATATTCCAGCAAGTTCCACTTTGCTGATTTTACTCTGATGCTTAAGGTTTTCCCGTTATATCTACACTATGATCTGTGTAGCTGCTTTCTGTCGCACTAGCAGCAGTCGCTAAACACCACAATGACTTACAAAATTGGCACCAAGGCATTGAGTGCCATTCTAGATGCAATGAAACTCATACGCTCCCCAACTACTGATTCTTGTTCAGAATATGATCCTAATGACTATTCTAACCTCGAGGAGTCAAAGGCAGATGGCCTGTCCTGTTCACCCATCAAGGTGCCTGTTCTAATTTGGCAATGTTTTATTGATTGCGGGTATCTTGCATATGTTATCTTGCATTTCTTCTACTTTGTTGCACCGCCATCTGCTTAGTTTACTCATCATATATGTCGAGATGCCATGCCCATCCATTATCAATACATATTCCATCTATCATCATACCATGTTTTTTCACTCAAATGATGTTCTTGTGCATCAGACATCAAAAAGGAAGAGGGTGATTGCTGAACCTGAAGGATCACCAGCAAAGTCCTTGAAAACATGGTGGTGCCGGAGAAATCAGACAGCACCCTACTTATATTGGTTGTACAACCAGTGACACAAAACGTAGGACCGACTCCAGCAGACTGTACCCATACTTCACTGGCCACACCACTAGCCCCACCACACAGGACCTGCACTCCAGCAAAAGGTATACCAATTTCATTTGCCATAGCACCAGCTGCACCATAGAAAAATCCCACTCCAGCAAAAAGTACAGCAAGTCCACCGGCTGAAGACCTATCCCAACTACAGAGACGGCCAATTCCTGCAGATTGGAACCCCATTCCATTTATTCCCAGTTTAAAAGACAATGCTTTCAATGTTGTTAGGGACTACGTGCATATATTCCCATCATGGGAAGATTATTATGAAGACAAACACCATTTTCACATCTTCTTGTCCAACTTACGTGTAAGTGCTATTATTCATGGTTATTATTTTCCTGTTTTCTGCTGATTGAACACATCAATGATTTACATTACATTGTTGTAACTAGGCTAGGGTCAATCTGGATAGTCACGACGAGCAAAGCTTGCTTGTGCTTTTCAAGGAAGCATTGCAGCAGTATCGGTGTTACCTGAGGAAATCACACTTTGATGGCAAGTCTACAAACGAATTTTCGGTGAAGTCTCCTGTGCTAAATTTAGAAGACATTGAATAGAAAAACCTTGTTATGCACTGGTCTCGTTCCCAGGATGAGGTACTGTCTATGAAATCACATGACAATTTGAACTTCTACTTTTCGGCATGTGCCTTACAGATCTTTTTTGCAGGAAATCTGCTCGAAGAAGAATTCTGGTTTGCAAAGAATGATAGGATATCGCAAATATGCTGCCCGCTGCTTTGCTCTTGTTAGTACATGCTGTCCTGTATCATTGTACTTGCATATATACCTGGTTCATTATGTGAAAGCAGTATGCATGATAGCTTGCTTATCAATTGTTCGCTCCAAATTATCTGATCTGTATGAATGGTTACATTAGTGTAGAATATATCCAATGCTAATGTTTTTTAGCTCTGCATTGTTCTTGTAAGTACATGATGTCCTTTATCAGTGTACTTATAATGACAGGTAGTTGTTCATGTACCATCACTCTGCAGCTTATTTTCCTTTGCCCTCCATTTTCTACACATCAGATCTATATTTACTCTTACCATAAGGTTGGTACTGAAGAAGTTTAGCTGTGCATTGCTCTTGGCTGTACCTTTTGCCTGTATCGCTGCACTTACATTTATAGCTACTTGGTTATGTAGCATCACTCTTCATCTTATCTTAAATATTCTCCATTTTTTCGTATATTATCACATCTATATTTACTCTTAACAAAATGTAGAATAAAGGCAATGCTTTTGGAGAAGATTCCGTGGTAAACTTCTTGAATTGCCCCCCCCCCATCAGCATGGACAAGGCCTTTATAGAGCCTGTCTTCACCAATAATGTAAGTTTGTCCATCTCAAGCCTTCAAACTTTGTTGTATATATTTGGTTAGGCATGACTGCAACAGCTGTTTATTTTTGGTGTTTGCATCAAATTGCTTGTTTAAAGTTTATTATGTAGTTCATAAACAAAAGTTTGTCCTTTCTCAATTTAAATTTTCAGTTGTACAACCAAGTTCCTTCTTCATACCATTTAAATTAAACTATACAGAGCAAGTGATCTTCTTTTGCACTGCATGTATGCTTCTGTTCTTCATCCGTAATCCAGTGGTGTGGTGAACCTACCCACTACAGCACAATGTCATATTCTGCAATGTCTTAACTATGAACAATGTCATATCATTCTACTATTATTTAAACTGTCTCTTTATTTGCCAATCTGGAATCGTATAAATTGACAACACACTAACCATTGATACTTATGAGTTCCTGATCTGTAATCCAGTGGTGTCGTGAAGCTGCCAACTCCTTCACAATGTCATTTCCTGCCATGTCTTGACCTGAACAATACCATATTGTGTTAATGCGATTTTAAACTGTGTCACTTTATTCGTCAGTAAGAAATGTGATGAATTGTCAGCACTGACACTTTTATGTGCAAAACCTGTCATCTGTCTGCTTGTCTATCTTTCAGAGTGAGGAAGATATAAGTATTGAACAAGCGCAGTCTCATCATCTTGCTCAGCTGCTTGCGCTACAGCTCCCTAGCAGGGCTAACCTTTCTTGAACTCTATTGAAGTGCTGTCGGTTTTGTATATTATCTTGTCGGCGTGTTTATTTGCACTCGTGGCGATCTTTGATGCCTAGTGTATGTAATCTGTTGTCTGCTTGTGTCGTGGTATTTCTCACGGGGGGCTTGCGAGTCGACAGATGCCACAAGGGCTTAGTGTGTGGGTAAGACTGCTGCTGATAGGCCCGGGAGCGGGTATGCGAGTAGCACGCGGTGGTTTACCCAGCTTCGGAGCTCTCCGTAGAGATAATACTCCTACTGCTGCATGTCTGAGTGTATCTGGTATATCTGGTACAGAGTTGCTCCTGGAGCTATATCTGAGATTAGTGCCAAGGGCATCTGATCTCGTATATGCATGCGCATGGCCGGCTCTAGTGGCCAAGTATGGCCGTGGCTCTTGGCCGTGAGTGGCCTTGTGGCCAAAATGGATGTGGCGCGTGTGAGTGTGGGGGTGTGTGCTCATCCTGGATGGATGGATGGATGCTCATATATATAGTGTGGCTAGCTTATCATCTAAGCTAAGTGGTGGCATGGGCAAGGCATGGTGGGGTGTCATGCTTGTCCCCTGTGTCACTTCATAAATAGTGCCAGGGGACAAGTGACACTATACATGATGACTGAGATGACGCGTGAATAGTGCTCGGGTACATCCGTCTTGTCGGTGTCTTGTCGGTGCCGGGTCGGGCTGCAGTTGGCAGCCGGCTGGTTGGCGCAGTCGGCAGCCGGTTGGTTGGCGCAGTCGGCAGCCGGCAGGCAGACTGAGGGGCTTTGCTAGCCCCGATGTCTTGAAATATCGTCTTGCCGTCTTCGGGGTATCCGTGTCCAATTACTCCGACAGTAGCCCCCAAGCCTCCGGGCAACTTGGCAAAGTTGGGCGGAGGTTTTTTGGCAAATGTTCATGGAAATGATCATAAAAAAGGACAAAGTTAGTCCACGCAAATATATCATATGCTTGCTTTTAGTATTGCAAGTTTTATGCGGAGGGTGCCGACTCGGTTTCGTCCGAGCCCCCTTCAATCTTTTTCATGTTCCCTCCACTTTTTGGCTTGTGCTCTTGCTTGCCGGACAGCCACTCTACAGTCTGTGGCTGAGAGTGGGCCGCGAAGTGGAGTGTATAGTACTCAGAGTCTGGGAGCAGATTCAACTGAGTAGATACTTGTAGAGGAAACGGTCGGGTCGCCCGAACGTTTTTCTTCCCGGGCGTTTTTCGCGTGGGTGGCCTCCAGCGTTCACTCTTGCTAGTCGGACAGCCGCTCTGCGGTCTGTGACTAAGAGTGGGCCTTTGGTACCGCGCACGGTACTAAGCCGTCTGCGGGAACTAACGTCTCAGGCCAAGCGGCCAGCCCCCGGGCCAACTCTGACTGGCGCCGGGGCGAACAGTGATGCTACTGTAATAAAATGCGGAGACAGCCCCCGAGCATCGCTCGTGGTTATGCATGCTTGCGTGGTGCAAAAAATATGCGGGTGAGGAGCTCACATTGATTTTTGTGTAGTCGCGGTCGTCGAAGACAGCCGACACGACTCGGCGCTCGCGGAGCGCGTCGGCGCACCCGCTGGGTGAAGCCTTCGAGCCTCCGGGTGCTCGAAGGGGGGTCCCGGCCAGTCAGGCTTGACTGGCCAGGCGGCGAGGCGTCTTGCAGTGCCCTTTTTTTTCTGCCGGCTGCTGACAGCCGGACAAAACTCTTCTCTTGTCTGCAATCTTCGCGGGGGCGCGTCAGCTCACCCGCTGGGTGTAGCCCCCGAGATTCGGGCCGACTGCTGAGCAGTCGGGCCGGATCTCCCGATAACTACTTTGTCTTCTTCTTCGCGGGGGCGCGTCAGCGCACCCGCTGGGTGTAGCCCCCGAGATTCGGGCCGACTGCTGAGCAGTCGGGCCGGATCTCCCGATAACTACTTTGTCTTCTTCTTCGCGGGGGCGCGTCAGCGCACCCGCTGGGTGTAGCCCCCGAGATTCGGGCCGACTGCTAAGCAGTCGGGCCGGATCTACCGGCAACTACTTTGTCTTCTCTCTCGCGGGGGCACGTCAGCGCACCCGCTGGGTGTAGCCCTCGAGATTCGGGCCGACCGCTGAGCAGTCGGGCCGGATCTCCCGGCAACTACTTTGTCTTCTTTCTTACGGGGGCGCGTCAGCGCACCCGCTGGGTGTAGCCCCCGAGATTCGGGCCGACTGTTGAGCAGTGGGGCCGGATCTTCCGGCAACTACTTTGTCTTCTCTTCGCGGGGGCGCGTCAGCGCACCCGCTGGGTGTAGCCCCCGAGATCTGGGCCGACTACTGAGCAGTCGGGCCGGATCTCCCGGCAACTACTTTGTCTTCTTCGCGGGGGCGCGTCAGCGCACCCGCTGGGTGTAGCCCCCGAGATTCGGGCCGACTGCTGAGTAGTCGGGCCGGATCTCCCGGCAACTACTTTCTCTTCTTCTTTTTCTTCTTCAGCCGGCTGGACAGGCGGACTCCGACTCAGCAGTCGGGATTTTTGCAGCCGGCCTAGGCAGCTAGCGGTTGGACGCACATCTGGCAGTCGGATGCACATTTCTTTCTTCTGCTTCGTTTCTCGGACGTCCAGTATTTTTTTAGCCGGCTTTTTCTTCTCGTTTCTTTCTAACCGGCTTCACACGGGGAGCCGGACCCTTCTTTCTCTCTTTTTTCTTTTTTCGATGGGGAGCCGACCTTGACTTTTCTAGCCAGCCCGTACACGCGCAACCGCCTCCACCTCTTTTCATCAAGCCAGCCTTGTCTTTCTCTTCCAACCGGCTTTGAGTAGTCGGACACAGCTCTTCATTTTATTTTTTCTTTTGCACAACCGACGCATTGTGTTGACCCAGCCGGCTCTTTCTTTCTTTTCCCCCCTTCCCTGAGCAGTCGGCAGGAGCGGGGCAGCAGCAGCCGGCGTCTGGGTCGCGGCAGAAGCCGGCAGGCTGGGAAGCGGGCGGAAGCCGGCTGCTGGCAGGAGTAGCAAGCCGGTGGGCGCGGGGGCCGGATCTGGCGCGGGAGGCTAGCAGCCGGCGGGCGCGGAGGCCGGAGTTGGGCCCGGCGCAGGCATAACCAGACGGGCCGGGTGCTGGAGAGGCTGGCGCCGAGGTGGCGACGCGAGGCGCGCAGGGCAGGAGGCGGCTTGTAGCAACGGCCGGCTGGGGGCGATGCAGGGTGGGCGCAGCCAGCAGAGCTGGAAGGCCACCAGGCGCGGGACTCGGCGTCCTAGTGCGGGAGCGGAGCAGCCGGCCGGGGAGGCAGCCGGCGCGGCGCGTGGCGGGGATGGCCGGGGCCGGGAGATGGGCAGCCGGCCACGGGGCGAGCGACGTGGGCTAGCGCGGGGCTCGGCCATGGGTCGGGCGCGCGACACGGGCGAAGCCGGCGCGCAGGGGCGGCTGGAGCGGCGCAGAGGAGCGCGCGGGAGCGGCTGTGGCGGCGAGGAGGCGGAGGCAGGCCCGTGGCGACCAAGCGGATGGACACGGAGGCGGTTGGGTTGCGGAGGCACGCGCGGAGCCAGACGGAGGAGGCCGGGCGAGTGGGCGGAGCCGGAGGAGGCCGGACCCGGCAGCCGGCGCCTGGGAGGCGTCGAACCGGACGGGAGCAGGGACGCCGCGGGAGGAGGCCCGGCGCGCGGGACACAGGCGCGGAGCAGCAGCCCGGCCCTGCACATGGGCGCAGCAGTCCAGTCATGCTGGGGACGGAGCAAGCGGCCGCTGCTGCTGCTCAAAGCTGGAGCATTGTCTGGGCATAGTCTGAGTAATATCTGACTATTGTCTGTCTCGTGTATGAGAATGGTCTGGGTAGTATCTGTGTAGTGTATGGCCAATGGTTTGACCATTGGTGACTAGCATCTAGCTAGCAAGCATAGATGATATATGGAGGAGTGAGCGTGTGTTTTGGCCGG
This sequence comes from Triticum urartu, assembly GCF_056163025.1. Taxonomy (NCBI): domain Eukaryota; kingdom Viridiplantae; phylum Streptophyta; class Magnoliopsida; order Poales; family Poaceae; genus Triticum; species Triticum urartu. The sequence goes on along the minus strand of NC_141879.1, from coordinate 219,273,889 downwards.
AGCAAGCCGCAACGCGGAGGGAAGCAAACGCGAGCAGCGCGTGGATGGCCACGGCCGACCGAAACGAAGCCCGCGCGTGGCATGCGCGCCGACTGACGGCCGACGTTGCGGTGGTGATGACGAAGGCGCGGACAACGGTGAGGACGCGCCGCCCCTCACGGCCATTCCGGGGGCATGTCGATGTCGAGCCCCAGACCGCTATCGGAGAGACGGCGCGACGCCGCGGTGGTGAAGATGAACAAGCCGACGGCGAGGATGCGCCACCCCTCGCAGCCCCCGAGCGCTACCGGAGAGACGGCGCGACGCCGCGGCAGAGGCGATGAAGAAAAAAGGGTCCCACCCGGACAGCGAAACCAGCAGCAGCGTGGTAGCATAGTAGTAGTACTGCCCCACGGTGGGCGCCAACTGTCGTAGTATTTCTCACGGGGGGCTTGCGAGTCGACAGATGCCACAAGGGCTTAGTGTGTGGGTAAGACTGCTGCTGATAGGCCCGGAAGCGGGTATGCGAGTAGCACGCGGTGGTTTACCCAGCTTCGAAGCTCTCCGTAGAGATAATACTCCTACTGCTGCATGTCTGAGTGTATCTGGTATATCTGGTACAGAGTTGCTCCTGGAGCTGTATCTGAGATTAGTGCTAAGGGCATCTGATCTCGTATATGCATGCGCATGGCCGGCTCTAGTGGCCAAGTATGGTCGTGGCTCTTGGCCGTGAGTGGCCTTGTGGCCAAAATGGATGTGGCGCGTGTGAGTGTGGGGGTGTGTGCTCATCCTGGATGGATGGATGCTCATATATATAGTGTGGCTAGCTTATCATCTAAGCTAAGTGGTGGCATGGGCAAGGCATGGTGGGGTGTCATGCTTGTCCCCTGTGTCACTTCATAAATAGTGCCAGGGGACAAGTGACACTATACATGATGACTGAGATGACGCATGAATAGTGCTCGGGTACATCCGTCTCATCGGTGTCTTGTCGGTGCCGGGTCGGGCTGCAGTAGGCAGCCGGCTGGTTGGCGCAGTCGGCAGCCGGCAGGCAGACTGAGGGGCTTTGCTAGCCCTGATGTCTTGAAATATCGTCTTGGCGTCTTCGGGGTATCCGTGTCCAATTACTCCGACAGCTTGTGCTTTACTATCATAGTGGCGAACTTTGATGCCCAGTGGATGTAATATGCCGTAATTTCTTTATTGTATAGTCTAGGTTTTTTCTTATTCGTGATGCTGCAGTTATTTTACTGTATATATATCCTGTCTTCGAAGTAAACTGGCCAAACCGTAAAATTACGGTACATAATCGGGCCGTCATGCAATCACGATGTAGGTTGGGCCTGAAACGTGCCGAACAGCTCATAGGCCGGCAGCAGCCCGAAATGAACCCCGGCCCATGATTGTGCGAATCAAATCACGGGCTTTTAATAGGCCAAAATTGTCTCGGTCCTTGTTTGGCCCAATCATATATCGGCTGCGAGCAGGCCAGATGCAAACTAGGCTGTAGTTAGGCCCAACTATATGATGGGCTTTTAACAGGCCGAAATTAATATAGGACCGAAATGTTAAACGGGCCCTTAACAGGCCAAAACTAATATCAGGCCGAATTACTAAGTGGGCCTTTAGCAAGTGGGCCCAAAAGCATAGTGTCCAGTTGATGGGCCGAATCTGATATGGGCCATCATTGGGCCCAAAGCCTCTTAAAGGGCTGGACCTGATCTGGGCCGTAATTTGGCCCAGAACGTGGTAGGCTTTTAACGGGCCGGATTTCATATGGGCCACTATTAGGCCCAGAGCGTGGCAGGCCATTAATGGACCAGATCAAATATGGGCCGGCATTTGGCCCAAAACATGGCAGCCCGTTAATGGGCCGGCCTACTAGGGTCCTCAAAATCTTGTGGGCCTATAGCTGGGCCGGCCCATTAATGTCGGCGAAATCTCGTGGGCTTTTAGCTGGGCCGACCCATTATGATCCGCAAGAATCTTGTGGGCCTTTACCTGGGCCGGCCCATTATGGCACACAAAAATCTTGTGGGCCTTTAGCTGGGCCAGCCCATTATGGTCCGCAAAATCTCATGGGCCTTTAGCTGGGCCAACCCATTATGGTCCGCAAAATCTTGTGGGCCTTCAGTTGGGTCGGCCCATTTAAACTTGATGGGCCGGTCCACGTGTCAACATATCATAGGCGCGTCTCGCCCATTGGATGAGTGACACCTGTGCCAACGCGGACCTAACACATGTCTTCTCCAGCCAATGATGATTTTACACGCGGAAAATCCCCATTGGTCGGGGCTGTTAATGGGTTATCGGATCCAAAACCCGACCCGATAGCTTAACGGCGTTCCGTTACGGTGGATGCCACGTGTCGGTCACCCTTGACAAAAGCACTTCTGTGACGCGCGATTTATCGTCATGGAAGTGGACACTTCCGTGATGATAATTTTGGTAATGTCATGGAACACTTCTACGACAGCACATGTATGACTATCTTGATTCTGCCATAAAATCGTCATGGATGTACATGCATGACAAAAAACGCGACCTACTATGACAAACATGTATCATCACGGAAGTGTATTTTTTGTAGTGTAGGGGGTCATAACAGTTAATGGAAACACAGAACACTCGCTCCGCACGGAAGAGCACACTTCGGTCCTCGCAGCAGAAGCACAAAGCAGCCTTTTAAGGCAAACCACCAAATCAGCGATACAGCCCCTGGACACCGTCAAGCGAGTCCGGAGTAAACTACAACAGGATCGTCTGGCACGTTCAGAGCTCGCCTAGCAATTCGGCACCCGTCCCAGTCCCAGTCAAGCGACGAAATCCATGCCGTGCATACATAATTATGCACTGAAAATACCATGGGCAAAGGCGGGGGCACGATCAGGGCACGTCTCGCAATGCGGCTTAACCGCCCTAGAGGCTGCATACCTTTATCATTTTTCTGTTTCAGGACCTAACTCTCTAGAAGCCCTTTCCGGCAGTACGATTGCCGGACACATTACAGGAAGGAACAACCAAGGAGGCAAGAAGCTAAGATGTATAAGGGAACCCTCAGGTGGTCTCAAATAATAATCAATATACCCGCTTTCTACTATCCATACGCAGCTTGCCCTTGGATAGGACATGTCAAATAGTCCTATTTTCTGCTTATTGCACTACTTGTATCAGTACGCTTCGAAGTATTATTTAAATAACAATGCATAGCATTAGTCTATTATTGCATTATTCATACCTTTTTTTCTTATATGTTCATTTACGACAACTTGCACCCGTACATTCTGGTACGGTCAGTACGCCAGGGGCTTTCGTTTACCCCATAATACGGCATGAGAAGTCCGAACACTTTTGACAGTGCGGCACCCCGAACTTATAGCATTATATGCATCAGCTCTGAATCATGTCTTGGGTCAATAGTTGGGTTTGCCCGGCTCCCATGTTTTGGTACCTTACGTTCCGCTATATCGGCTAAGGTAGCACCGGGAGAACTACTGCGATTGTGTCCCAGTTCTTCCGGATGAGCACCTCGGTAGAGAAAGCAGAAAACTGACTGTCATGATAAGGCGAGAGCTGGTCGCTGTTCGAGAGGTCTCAAGTCCTTAAAGACTTTTTCCGCTTCGGGCGAGGAGTCGGCCTTATCCGACTTAGGCGTATATAGCGCCCCCAATTCGGCCTTCCGAATACTAGGGGCTTCGCCAAAATTTAAAATTGTAGACTTCTATGGCTAAGTGAGAGTGATAAAGCCTTATAGTCTGATTGCCTGGTTCGTTGTGCTGAACACCTCCCTCGAAGGACCCAAAATTGGGATAAAGAGTGCTCAGGTTTATCCCGAACACCCTAGTACTAGTTACATGGGGGCAGAAGCCGACGAATGGCCAACTCTCAAATTTTATAAACGGCCGCACAAAAGGTAATATTTTAAATTAAAAAAGGCGTTGCATAGCGCAAATGAACTGGTTTCATATTACAGGATCAGATGAGCATGTTCATTCAAAAATTACATCTCTGGCACATTCCTCCGCCACAAGGCGGGAACCCTTCAGGACACTGTCATAATACATTTCGGGGCAGCGATGCTCCTTGCCCTCCGGCGGCCCCTCCTTCACCAGCTTTATGGCGTCCAGCTTCGCCCAATGCACCTTCGCCCATGGAAAAGCCCTGCGTGCACCCTCAATGCAGACGGACTGCTTTATATCTTCAAGCCGTGGGCAGGCATCCATGACCCGCCTCACCAGACCGAAGTAGCTGCTAGGCAGGGGATCACCAGGCCACATCCGGACTATAAGACCCTTCATGGCATGTTCGGCCGCCTTGTGAAGCTCGACCAGTTGCTTCAGCTGGTCGCTTAAGGGCATCAGGTGTTCGGTCCCAGTATACTGAGACCAGAACAACTTTTCCGTCGAGCTCCCCTCCTCAGCTCGGTAAAACTCTGCGGCATCCAGTACACTGCAGGGAAGATCTGCGAACTCTCCTGGAGAGCTATGAACTCGGGTAAGTAAAAGGAAAGTTTCCTTCACATGCTTGCTTTGCATAATGAATGCATTACTCGCTGCTATCTTCTTCACCACATCCATCTCCTGGAGGGCCTTGTGGGCTTCCGCCTTGGCGCTCCGTGCGCTCTCGAGCGCCTTCGCAAGCTCGGACTCTCGCGTCTTAGAGTCAAGCTCCAAGGACTCGTGTTTTTTGGCGAGAGCCTCGAGCTCTTGCTGCACCTCGCCTACCCGGGTTCTAGCTTTTCCCGCTCAATGCGCTCCTTGACCGCTTTCTCTTCAGCCTCGAACAATGCCTTCTTCTGGGTCGCCACCTCGGTTGTGGCCCTGACAAATTCATAATAATCCTATTACTTACAACCGAATTTATTTTTAAATATATAGACAAGGTATTGCTTACCTTTGCTCAGCTCGAGCTGCCTCTTGGTAAGGCCGAGCTCGTCTTCGGACCGCTCAAGGTCCTGCTTCAGTGCAGCGACCTCCGTAGTACGTGCGGCAACGGCCAGCAGTGAAGCCTGCATATGCACATAGACATTTTTTGATTAGACTCCTGAGTCATTATTTGATCCTCTATTCAGCCTTTATTTGCGAACGCCAAACAGAGCATCAGGGGCTACTGTCTATGCGGTAATATGTTCCTATATTTTGATTGCTTACCTCAAAGCCTGTTAGGAGGCTGGCGCAAGCTTCGGTCAGTCCGTTTTTGGCGGATTGAACTTTCTCAATCACCGTACTCATGATAGTGCGGTGCTCTTCATCAATGGAAGCGCCGCGAAGCGCTTCCAGCAAGTTGTCTGGTGCCTCTGGATGGACAGAGGCCACCGGCACGGGCGGCTTGCCCCTTTTAACGGGGGATCGCCTGCCGGAGTCCGGAACCACCGAAGGTTCTGGTGCAGTGTTCGGCTGGGGGACGAACTTGGAGCTCGTGGTACTCTTGCTCCCTTTGCGCCCAGGGTCCGGAAGGTCGCCTCGAGGTGCCCCCAGGACTACCTCCCCTCGGCTCGGTGCCATATTAGACAACACCTCGACGTTGTCCGTAGGGCAAGGGGTAGAGGTGGTCGGAAGTGAATCGCTATTCATATCCGTCGAGTCCAAAGAACCGTCCGACGAAGATACGTCAAGACGGGCTCGGGACGGACTGCATAATCATATTCGGCGTAAGAAGAAGCAGTGCAATAAAACATACCATGAATTACTATGGTATCCGGATACTTACGACTTCGCCAGGGGCTTCTCCCTGGGTAACCACTCGTCGCCGCTGTAGGCAGCCATCGTGGAGCAGTCCAGAAGGAGGGTCCTTCCCTTCTTGGACCCTTCGGCCTCCCCTATTGGGTTGGCCTTCCTTTTCTTGTCTCCCCCGGCTGGGGGGGGGAGAACTTTCCTCTTCCTCCTCGTTTTTGTGGGAGGAGGGCGCGTCAGAGTTATTGGACGATGAGTCCGATATAACTTTGCGCCGGAGACCCTTTCGGGTCCCCATGGCCTTCTTCTTGGCCTTCTTCACCGGCACCTCGTAAGGCGCCGGAACCAGCATCTGCGGGATCTTCAGGCAAGGGGGCTGGGCAATTGATCTGCTCCACCGTCTCCACCCAGTCCTGTTAACGGCATGAAAGATTAGATTCCACACATGATTAAACTGGGGCAAATAAATATACTGTGAGATACAAAGACTTACCGGATTGGCGTGGCGCTTTGCACTGAGTCCGCGGTCCTCGGTAAGGGGAGGAGGTACCTCAGCGCCCTTGAACAGCACCTTCCAGACGTCCTTGTGCGTCGTGTCGAATAGCTCTCGCAGCGTCTGGTGCTCGGTCGGGTCGAACTCCCACAAATTGAATACCCGTCGTTGACACGGGAGAATCCGACGGAAGAACATGACCTGGACCACGTTGACGAGCTTGATTTTCTTGCTCATCATGTTCTTAACGCAGGTCTGGAGTCCGATCAGCTCTACTGGGGAACCCCAAGACAGGCCCTTCTCTTTCCAGGAGGTGAGCCGCGTGGGGGTTCCGGATCGAAATTCGGGGGCCGCCACCCAGTTGGTGTCGCGTGGCTCGGTGATGTAGAACCACCCCGATTGCCACCCCTTTATGGTCTCCACGTAGGAGCCTTCGAGCCAAGTGACGTTAGGTATTTTTCCCACCATGGCGCCTCCGCACTCCGCTTGCTGGCCGACCACCACCTTTGGTCTAACATTGAAGGTCTTCAGCCACAGGCCGAAGTGGGGCCTGATGCGGAGGAAGGCCTCACACATGACGATAAACGCCAAGATGTTGAGGATGAAATTGGGGGTCAGCTCATGAAAATCCAGCCCGTAGTAGAACATGAGCCCACGGACAAACAGGTGAAGCGGAAATCCCAGTCCGCGGATAAACTGGGTAAGGAAAACTACCCTCTCATGGGGTGCGAGCGTAGGGACGATCTGCCCCGCATCTGGTAGCCGGTGCGCGATGTCCGCGGCCAGATATCCAGCTTCCCGTAGCTTTGCGATGTGCTCCTCCGTGACGGAGGAGACCATCCACTTGCCTCCCGCTCCGGACATGCTTGGAGTGGTTTGAGAAGAAAGACGCGAACTTGGGCGCTGGAGCTCGAGTGCGTGAGAATGGATAAGCAAGAAGGAAGAAGGCATGAGTAAAAAGGGTGAATCTTTGTCCCTTTATAAGGACATAAGAGGCGATACACCTCCCCGCTTACCTGGTAAAATCACTTATTCCCCGAACACCGTAATTGATGGCACGGTTGGGTTACCCATACCCGTATTGATGAGAATCCCATGATAAGGGGACACGATCTCTGCTTTGACAAGACGTGTCAAGAAAACCGCCTCGATATTGTAGTGCTGGTTGAGAAAAACAATTCAAATAATGACTGGGCCGCAGTATGATGTCATGCTGTCAAACGTGTCAGTAGATTAGATTTGTGGAAATATTATTCTCTCTACGATGGTATGCGGAACTTGTTTTGCAGAGCCGGACACTATCCTTGTGTTCAAAATCTTCTATGGAATATTCGGAGGAGGAACCCGCCTTGCAATGCCGAAGACAAATCTGCGTGCCAGACTCATCGTCATTGAAGCCTGGTTCAGGGGCTACTGAGGGAGTCCTGGATTAGCGGGTCTCCGGACAGCCGGACTATATCCTTTGGCCGGACTGTTGGACTATGAAGATACAAGATTTAAGACTTCGTCCCGTGTCCGGATGGGACTTTCCTTGGCGTGGAAGGCAAGCTTGGCAATACGGATATGTGGATCTCCTCCCTTGTAACCGACTCTGTGTAACCCTAGCCCCCTCCGGTGTCTATATAAACCGGAGGGTTTAGTCCGTAGGACAACATACAATCATACCATAGGCTAGCTTCTAGGGTTTAGCCTCTATGATCTCGTGGTAGATCAACTCTTGTAATACTCATATCATCAAGATCAATCAAGCAGGACGTAGGGTATTACCTCCATCAAGAGGGCCCGAACCTGGGTAAACATCGTGTCCCCTGCCTCCTGTTACCATCCGCCTTAGACGCACAGTTCGGGACCCCCTACCCGAGATCCGCCGGTTTTGACACCGACAACCGTTAATGCTAGAATAGACTGCGAGAAACAAACTATCGGTGTTAGTTTTGGTGATGAGTCTCATGGGTTTACTTTTTCCAAGTTTAGTAGAAAGCTTCATGAAAAAGAATTGCCTAGTATAGATGAATTAATTGGTCTTGCTTCTATTTTTGTGCCTCCTACTGATCCACTAGAACAATATTTGCTAGACCATAAAAATGATTTACATATGCATGAAAGAAATGAAATAGATAAGATTTTCTTTGAACAACGTCCTCTTCTTAAACACAATTTGTCTATTGAAACTCTAGGAGGTCCTCCTCCACCTAAAGGTGATCCTGTGTTTGAATTAAAACAATTTCCAGACACTTTGAAATATGCTTATCTTGACGAAAAGAAGATATATCCTGTTATTATTAGTGCTAACCTTTCAGAACATGAAGAAGAAAGATTATTGAAAGTTCTAAGGAAGCACCGAGCTGCTATTGGATATACTCTTGATGATTTAAAGGGCATTAGTCCCACTCTATGTCAGCACAAAATTAATATGGAACCTGATGCTAAACTCGTTGTTGATCACCAACGTCGGTTAAATTCAAAGATGAAAGAAGTGGTAAGAATGGAAATATTAAAACTTCTAGAAGCAAGTATAATCTATCCTATAGTTGATAGTAGATGGGTGAGTCCTGTTCATTGTGTCCCTAAAAAGGGAGGTATTACTGTTGTTCCTAATGATAAGAATGAACTTATTCGACAAAGAATTGTTACATGTTATAGAATGGTAACTGATTTTAGAACATTAAACAAAGCAACTAGAAAAGATCATTACCCTCTGCCTTTTATTGATCAAATGCTGGAAAGATTATCTAAGAACACACATTTTTGCTTCCTTGATGGATATTCTGGTTTTTCACAAATACATGTTTCTCAACCTGATCAAGAAAAGACCACTTTTACTTGTCCCTTTGGAACTTATGCTTATAGACGTATGCCTTTTGGTTTATGCAATGCACCTGCTACCTTTCAAAGATGTATGAGTGTTATATTCTCTGACTTATGTCAAAATATTGTTGAGGTTTTCAAGGATGATTTATCTGTTTACGGGAAGTCTTTTGATGATTGTTTAAGCAATCTTGAACGAGTTTTGCAGAGATGTGAACAAACAAATCTTGTCTTGAACTGGGAGAAGTGCCACTTTATGGTTAATAAAGGCATTGTCTTGGGTCATAAAATTTCTGAAAGAGGTATTGAAGTGGACAAAGCTAAGGTTGATGCAATTGAGAAAATGCCATGTCCTAAAGATATCAAAGGTATTCGTAGTTTCCTAGGTCATGTTGGTTTCTATAGGAGATTTATCAAAGACTTTTCCAAAATTTCTAGGCCTCTTACGAGTCTTTTGCAAAAGGTAACTCCTTTTGTTTTTGATGATGATTGTTTAGAAGCCTTTGAAACACTCAAGAAATCCCTAATTTATGCAACTATTGTTCAACCACCTGATTGGAACTTGCCTTTTAAAATTATGTGTGATGCTAGTGATTATGTTGTTGGTGTTGTTCTAGGACAAAGAGTTGATAAGAAACTGAATGTTATTCATTATGCTAGTAAAACTCTAGACTGTGCTCAACGAAATTATGCTACTACTGAAAAATAATTCTTAGTAGTGGTGTTTGCTTGTGATAAATTTAGACCTTACATTGTTGATTCAAAAGTAATTGTTCACACCGATCATGCTGCTATTAAATATTTTATTTAAAATAAAGATGCTAAACCTAGACTTATTCGATGGGTTCTCTTGCTGCAAGAATTTGATTTACATATCACAGATAGAAAAGGAGTTGAGAACCCTGTAGCTGATAACTTGTCTAGGCTTGAAAATGTGCCTGATGACCCACTACCTATTGATGATAGTTTTCCTGATGAGCAGTTAGCTGCAATAAATGTTGCTCACAACAATCCTTGGTATGCTAACTATGCTAATTACATTTTTGCTAAATATTTGCCACCTAGTTTTACATATCAACAAAAGAAAAATTCTTCTATGATTTAAGACACTACTTTTGGGATAACCCGCATCTTTATAAAGAAGGAGTAGATAGTATTATTAGACATTGTGTACTTGAGCATGAGCAGGGACAAATCCTACGGAAATGTCACTCCGAAGCTTATGGAGGGCATCATGCTGGAGATAGAACTACTCACAAGGTATTGCAATCTGGATTTTATTGGCCTACTCTCTTCAAGGATGCCCGTAAGTTTGTCTTATCTTATGATGAATGCCAAAGAATAGGTAATATCGGTAAGCGTCAAGAAATGCCTATGAATTATTCACTTGTTGTTTCACCATTTGATGTTTTGGGATTTGATTACATGGGACCTTTTCCTTCCTCTAATGGGTATACACATATTTTGGTTGTTGATTATGTTACTAAATGGGTAGACGCTATTCCAACCAGTAGTGCTGACCACAACATGTATATTAAAATCCTTAAGGAAGTTATTTTCCCAAGGTTTGGAGTCCCTAGATACTTAATGACTGATGGTGGTTCACACTTTATTCATGGCGTTTCCGTAAAATGCTTGCCAAGTATGATGTTAACCATAGAATTGCATCACCTTATCATCCTCAGTCTAGTGGTCAAGTTGGACTTAGCAATAGAGAAATAAAATTAATCTTGCAAAAGACTGTCAATAGGTCCCGAAAGAATTGGTCTAAGAAATTAGATGATGCACTTTGGGCTTATAGAACAGCATATAAAAACCCCATGGGTATGTCTCCTTATAAAATGGTTTATGGAAAAGCTTGTCGTTTGCCTCTTGAATTAGCTAGAACATAAAGCATATTAGAAAATCAAAGAACTCAACTATGATTTCAAACTTGCCGATGAAAAGAGGTTATTTGATATTAGCTCATTAGATGAATGGAGAACCCCAAGCTTATGAAAATGCCAAGTTGTTTAAAGAAAAAGTCAAAAGATGGCATGATAAGAGAATCCAAAAGCGTGAGTTTAAAGTAGGAGAATATGTTCTTTTATACAACTCTCATTTCAGATTCTTTGTAGGAAAACTCCTCTCAAAATGGGAAGGCCCCTATGTCATCGAGGAGGTTTATCGTTCTGGAGCCATCAAAATAAATAACGCCGAAGGTACTAACCTGAAGGTTGTTAACAAGCAACAAATAAAACATTATATCTCAGGTACACCCATTAACGTTGAAAGTAATATTATTCAAACTATGACACCGGAAGAACACATAAAAGAGTCCTTCCGGAACACTCCAGAATCGTGAAAATAAGGAGGTACGTGATACTGTAAGTAAACGGACTCTGAAAAATCCGCATATTTTTTGTCAGTTTTGGAATATTTAGAAAAATAGGAAAATAAGAAACTTCCAGGAAGCGTACCCTGGTGGGCACAAGACACCAGGGCGCGCCTGGCAGCCAGGTGCGCCCAGGTGGGTTGTGCCCACCCGGGGTACCTCCCGACTCCGTTTTTCTACAGCTTGCTTGTTTCCCAAGATAAAAAATCTTTATATACCCCCCGAACCTGTTGATCATTGTACCGCGGAGAAATATTCTGTTTTCTTTTCTTGCTGCTTTCCTGTCAGATATGAAAATATGTCATCCCAAGACTCCGAGGGTGAGAGCTATGCTGCCGATTTCATCGCAAACCCCAAGTCCTATGGGGATGTGGAGCATTATGGCTGGACCACGGAGGAAGAGGAAGACTATTATCCTAGGGAGAAGCATGAGATGAGCTCAGATGAAGACGAACCTCCGCTACCTCAACCTGGGGACATGCATGTGGAATTCAGGAAGTCAAGCCTCCCCAATAAAGCAAAGAGGCCTAAGGTTCAGTTTATACCTTTTTTGCTTTTTGCGGGAATGCAAGCAGGAGCTATGTAAGTACTGGAGCTCGAGCAGGAGGTCGGTGAATTGAAGGAGGAAAAATCCATCCTCAAGCGTAAGCTAAGGAAGAAAGGCAAACCCTCTACATCATCACCACCACCCCCTTCTTCTTCATCACCATAAGAGAATTGAGTATCTGATATGGGCACTCCCCTCGGCTTCCACCAAGCTTGGGGGAGGTGCCCCGGTATCATATCATCCCCACTATATTTTGCCTTTCCTTATTTTAGTTTGATCTTTTGCTTTAGATGAATAAAAGTTTAGTTTGATCCTTTCTTTTCAAGAATTTTCTTAGTGATCTATCCTTGTAATCATGTGCAAGATATATAATAAAGTTCAGTTTGAGTTTTTGCTTTCTTTATTTTTATGTTACAATTAAAAGAAAGTAAACAAATGAAAGAAAGGAAATAAATGAAAAAGATCATATGCTAATCTTCTGGTAGGTGATGACACCACATAAGGAAAAGTATAAGTAGAAAATTTGTTAGAGATTGACAAACATAGCATTAGTCAATGATGCAACTCATGAAAGAATTAATAAGGGAAGAGAAGATTCACATATAAATATACTATCCTAGAAATCTTTTGTGATTGTGAGCCCTCATCAAAATATTATACGCCAAAATTGTTGAGTTGTACAAGGAATACAACCTAATGGTTCATGTTTGTTTATATTCACATAGAAGTCATATTTTCATAGATCCTTTAACATGTGGTGCTTGCCCCTACCTTTGCTAGCCAAAAATTCCGCACTAAGTAGAGATACTACTTGTGCATCCAAAAACCCTTAAACCCAAATCTTATTTTCAAGAGTCCACCATACCTACCTAGGGATTGAGCAAGATCCCTCAAGTAAGTTTTCACCGGTGCAAAAAGGCAATAAAAATTGCTTCTAAAAGTGTGAGATCATTTATTGTATAAGAGAAAATTGAGATTTGCACGAACTTGTGATGGTGAAGAATAAAAGCGACAGACTGCATAATAAAGGTCGCTATCACAAGGGGCAATGCAACATGACGTTCTTTTGCATTAAGGGGTTGAGCATACAAACAAATAAGCGCATAGCAACCTCTTCTTCCCTCTGCAAAGGGCCTATCTTTTACTTTTATGTATTTACTTTTATGCAAAGAGTCAAAGTTTTCCCTCCATTCCTTTTTATTTTTCTCCTTTGGCAAGCATCATGTGGTGAGGAAAGATCTAGGCACATATGTCCAGTTGAATATAGGTAGCATGAGTTATTATTGTTGACATCACCCTTGAGGTGAATACATTGGGAGGCGAAACTACAAGCCCCTATCTTTCTATGTGTCTTGTTGAAACGTTTTGCTCATGTGTACGCGGTGAGTTTTAGCAATCATGGAAGACTATATGATGGTTGAGTATGTGGACTTGCCTAAAGGCTCTGACACGTGACCCTTCCTGAAAACATGATGAATTGTAGTTGCAAAGTTAACTGAGAACATAGTTTATTGGTTTCTAATAGAGTTTTTGCTTTATACTTCAGTAGTGTGATGAATTATCACTTATTCATGACAAGTCTATGATAAAAGTTATTTGATAAAAGTCGTATGTTTAAGTTTGTTGCTGTTATAATATGAACATGATGCTTCTATGTCTGTATTTTGTTTTTATTGACACCTCTCTCTCTCTAAGCACGTGGACATGTGATGTCGCTTGAAACTACGTCGGTATTTCCCCAAAGAGGAAGGGATGATGCAGCACAGCGGCGGTAGGTATTTCCCTCAGATATGAAACCAAGGTTATCGAACTAGTAGGAGAACCAAGCAACACAACGTAAACATCACCTACACACAAATAACAACTACTCGCAACCCGACGTGTAAAAGGGGTTGTTAATCCCTTTCGGGTAGCGGCGCCCCAAGATGGGCAAACGGATGTGAGAGAGTTGTAAATATTGATAGATCGCACGTCAAATAAAATAAATTTTAGCAAGGTATTTTTGGTTTAGTAGATCTGAAAATAAAAGCAAAGGAAAATAGATCACAAAGGCAAATAATATGAGAAAGAGACCCGGTGGCCGTAGGTTTCACTAGTGGCTTCTCTTGAGAAAAATAGCAAATGGTGGGTAAACAAATTACTATTAGGCAATTGATAGAACTTCAAATACTCATGACGATATCCAGGCAATGATCATTACATATGCATCATGTCCAAGATTAGTAGACCGACTCCTGGCTGCATCTACTACTATTACTCCACACATCGACCGCTGTCCAGCATGCATCTAGTGTATTAAGTTCATGGAGAAATGGAGTAATGCAATAAGAATGATGACATGATGTAGACAAGATCTATCCATGAAGAGACACACCCCATCGTTTTATCCTTAGTAGCAACGATACATACGTGTCGGTTCCCCTTCTGTCACTGGGATCAAGCACCATAAGATCGAACCCACTGCAAAGCACCTCTTCCCATTGCAAGATAAATAGATCAAATTGGCCAAACAAAACTCAAATATCGGATAAGAAATATGAGGCTATAAGCAATCATGCATAAAAGAAATCAAAGAAACTCAAATACTTTCATGGATATAAAAAGATAGATCTGATCATAAACTCGAAGTTCATCCGTTCCCAACAAACACACCGTAAAAAGAGTTACATCATATGGATCTCCAAGAGACCATTGTATTGAGAATCAAACGAGAGAGAGGAAGCCATCTAGCTACTAACTACGGACCCCGAAGGTCTACAAAGAACTACTTAGTCATCATCGAAGAGGCACCAATGGAGGTGGTGAACCCCATCTGTGATGGTGTCTAGATTGGATCTGGTGGTTCTAGACTCTACGGCTGCTGGAATTGATTTTCGTCGAGCCCCCTAGGGTTTCTGGAATATTGGGGTATTTATAGAGCAAAGAGGCGGTCTGGGGGGCACCCGAGGTGGGCACAACCCACCAAGGCGCGCCTGGGCCTCCTGGCGTGCCCTGGTGGGTTGTGCTCTCCTCGGAGCACCCCCAGGCACAACCTTGGCCCATTAGGTGTCTTCTGGTCCATCAAAAATCTCCGTAAAGTTTCGTGGCATTTGGACTCCGTTTGGTATTGATTTTCTGCGATGTAAAAACATGCAAGAAACAACAACTGGCACTTGTCACTATGTCAATAGGTTAGTACAAAAAAATGATATAAAATGATTATAAAACATCCAAGATTGATAATATAACAGCATGGAGCAATCAAAAATTATAGATACGTTGGAGACGTATCAGCATCCCCAAGCTTAACTCCTACTCGTCCTCGAGTAGGTAAGTGATAAAAACAGAATTTTTGATGTGGAATGCTGCCTATCATGTCATATCATATTCTTTTCTTCATAGCATGGACATTTGGACTTTTATATTGTTCAAAGCAATAGTCTAGTTTTGACATGATAACTTAAATACTCATGCATATCAACAAGCAACCATGTCTTTCAAAATATCAATGCTAAAATAAGCTATCCCTAGCCCATCATGCTCAATCATTGATCCATTCATGAAACACAGTCGCATATTAAGTACAACCAATGCTCAAGTACGATCATAGTGCCTCCTAGTTGGTTCTTTTGTAAGAAAATATGGAGACTCAAATTCAAAATAAAAATTGCATAAAGTAAAAGAAAGGCCCTTCGTAGAGGGAAGTAGGGATTTGTAGAGGTGCTAGAGCTCAAAGCAAAAAAACTTAGACATAAAAACATTTTGGGAGGTGTATTCATCCCACTAACAAAAACGACTTAGAGTTCCTAACACTTTCCATGCTAGATATATCATAGGTGGTTCCCAAACAAAAAATAAAGTTTAGTCCTTTTTCCACCATACTTTCACTTTCCATGGATAACCGTATACACGGGTGCCTTCCATACCAACATTTTCCAAGGAATTTATTATTTGACAACATAAAGTAAATTCATTTTTCATTTCGGAACTGGGCATCCCTAATACCTTTGCCTTACTCTCGTGCAATGACAAGTGAATAAACACTCATCATGATAATAACACATCTAGCATGGAAAATATTAGCCACCCCTAACCGCTCCGCGAGCGAAACGAACGCTCAAAAGAGGAGTTTATTTCAAAAATTAGAGATGGCACATACAAATTTGCTTAGAACGGCAAAAGAATACCGCATATAGGTAGATATAGTGGACTCATGTGGCAAAATTGGTTTAAAGGTTTTTGGATGCACAAGTAGTGATCATACTTAGTGCAAAATGAAGGCTAGCAAAAGATTGAGAAGCGACCAACCAAGAAACGAATAATCTCATAAGCGAGCATTAAGCATAACTAGCATCGAATAATGGACCACAAGTAGGATATAATTTCATTGCATAATTATTGACTTTCGTGCTTGCATAGGGAATCACAAACCTTAACACAAATATTCTTACTAAAGCATAATTACTCATCAACATAACTCACATATCACATCATCATATCTCAAAACTATTACTAAGAATCAAGTTTATTTTGCCCAATGATCTTCATGAAAGTTTTTATTATGTCCTTCTTGGATATCTATCACTTTGGGACTAATTTTCATATGTTGCTTTTGATAAGGTCAAACAAATATAAGTGAAGATTGTGAGCATAATTTTTCTTTCTCTCAAAATAATTTAAGTGAAGCAAGAGAGAATTTCTTGAAAATTTTACCAACCCTCAAATAAATCTAAGTCAAGCAAGAGAGAATTTCTTCAAAAATACTAAAGCACACCGTGCTCAAAAAGATATAAGTGAAGCACTAGAGCAAGTCCATAGCTCATAAAGAATTTAAGTGAAGCATAGAGAGCAATTCTAACAAGTAATGACATAATTTTGGCTCTCTCAAATAGGTGTGTCCAGCAAGGAATCAAGACTTAAAACACAAAATAAAACAAGCAAAGACTCATACAAGACACTCCAAGCAAAACACATAATATGTGACGAATAAAAATATAGCTTCAAGTAAAATACCAATGGTCGTTAGAAGAAAGAGGGGGTGCCACTCGGGGGCATCCCCAAGCTTAGTTGCTTGCTCTATTTTGGGTAATACCGTGGGATGCCTTAGGCTCTTCTTACTCCTTATTCCTTCATCCATTGTAAGATTGTCCAAAACTTCAATACTTCAATCACACAAAACTTAACAAAACCTTCGTGAGATCCGTTAGTATAAGAAAATAAATCACTACTATAAGTGTTGTATCAAACCAATTCATATTTTTTTCTTGCATTATATCTACTGTATTCCAACTTTTCTATGGCATAAAATCATCAAAGAAAACCATAGAGCCATCAAAACAAGCACACAACACAAAGAAACAGAATCTGACAAAAACAGAACAGTCTGTAGTAATCTGGGTATTTCGAATACTTCTGTAACTCCAAGAATTCTGAAAAATTAGGAAGGCCTGAGAAATTTGTATATTGATCTAGTGCAAAAGGAATAGGTATTTTATCGCTCTCTGGCTAAAAATCAGAATTATTTTCGTGAGCGCAAAAGTTTCTATTTTTTCAGCAAGATCAAACAACTATCACCCAAGAAGATCCTAAAGGCTTTACTTGGCACAAATACTAATTAAAACATAAAAAACACAATCATAATAGTAGAATAATTGTGCTAAAACTCAAAAACAGGAAGCAAAAGGCAAAAATAAATTTTATTCATTGGGTTGCCTCCCAACAAGCGCTATAGTTTTACGCCCTTAGCCAGGCATAAAGCAAGGATCTAAGTTTTTTCATCTTTGGTTCGAGAACCATAAGATGCCGTCATGATTGATTCATATGGTGGCCTAATTCTTGTTCTAGGTAAGTGTTCCATACCCTTCCTCAAAACAAATTGGAACTTAATATTGCCTTCTTTCATATCAATAACGACACTGATAGTGCGTAAAAATGGTCGACCAAGAATAATTGGACAAGACGGATTGCAATCAATATCAAGAACAATAAAATCTAAGGGCACATAATTCCTGTTTGCAAGAATAAAAACATCATTAATTCTTCCCATAGGATTTTTAATAGTAGAATCTGCCAAGTACAAATTTAAAGGACATGATTCAATATCAGTAAGACCAAGCACATCACATAAAGATTTCAGAATAGTAGAAACACTAGCACCCAAATCACATAAAGCAAAACCCTAATAATTTTTAATCTTGACTTTGATAGTAGGTTCCCATTCATCATGCAATTTTCTAGGAATTGAAACTTATAATTCCAACTTTTCTTCTAAAGCTTTCATCATAGCATCAACAATATGTTCAGTAAAACCCTGTTCAAGAATTCATCCGATTAACCAGTTAACTTGGCGATTAATCCCTACTCATAGGGTCCCTGAGTAGCCGATTACCCGATAAATCGTCCAATTAATTGATTAAATGACCGATTAACTCGTCGATTAGCCTATTAATCCCCTAACCAGCCGACCGAGCAGCTACCAGTTAACGATTTCCTCAACAATGAGTAAAAGCTTTGTTTTGTTCATAAGCAAGGGGTGAATTTATCATGGATTGTAACAAAGAAATATAATCACTCAAAGAGCAACTATCATAATTAAAGTCTTTGTAATCCAAAAGAGTGGGCACATCACTAGCTAAAGTTTTGACCTCTTCAAACCCACTTTTATCAATTTTCTCAACAAGATTTTCACCATCCGAAATATCAAGACGCCTTCTAGATAAAGTTGACTCTTCTCCAGTCCCTTTTTCATCAATATTAATATTACTAAACAAGGAATCAATGGAATAAAAACCAATCATTTTAAGATCTTCATCACTTTTGTGAAAGTAATCACTAGAAAACACTTTTTCTAAAAATTGTCTTTTAGCTCTAAGCATAGCGGTTCTTTTCTTGCTTTCATCTATAGAAACATAAAGAGCTTTAATTGATTCATCAACCTTAGGCAAAAGAATTCATCTTGAGATTTTCCACATCATGAGAAATTCTATCAACACTTCTAGACAAATCATCAATCTTATTCAACTTTTCTTCTATGGAAGTGTTGAAAACTTTTTGCATGTTGATAAATTCTTTAATATTATTCTCAAGATCAGAGGTGTTCCTATTATTATTATAAGGAGGATTTCCATAGGAATTACCATAATTATTAGAGGAGTTACTAGGAAAAGGCCTAGGATTAAAATTACCTCTATAAGCATTGTTGTTGAAATTATTTCAAGAGATAAAAGTCACATCTACGGCATCACTATTTTGCTCAATCAAAGTAGACAAAAGCATGTCATTAGAATCAATAGGAGCACTTCTAATAGCAACCAATTTCATAAGAGCGTCAACTTTTTCACTCAAAGAAGAAATTTCATCAACCGATTTAACTTTTTTACTAGTAGGAGCTCTTTCGGTATGCCATCGTGAATAATTTGCCATGATATTATCAAGCAATTTGGTGGCTTCACCCAAAGTAATTTCCATAGAAGTACCACCCGCGTTGGAATCTAAAAGATTACGAGAAACAAAATTCAATCCCGCATAAAATTTTTGTATGATCATCCAAAGATTTAACCCATGAGTTGGGCAATTCCTCAGCATCATTTTCATCCTTTCCCAAGATTGTGCAACATGCTCATGTTCAAGTTGCTTGAAATTCATGATCTGGGTTCTAAGGGAAATATTTTTTGCGGGCAGAAAATACTTAGTGATAAAAGCATCTTTGCACTTATTCCGAGAATCAATACTATTGGGAGGCAAAGAAGAGAACCAAATTTTTGCAGAGTCACGCAAAGAAAACAGAAATAATTTCATCTTGACAACATCGTTGTCCACATCTTTTTTCTTTTGCATATCACAGAATTCCACGAAGGTATTAAGATGGGACGCGGCATCCTCATTAGGAGTATCAGAAAATTGATCTTTCATAACAAGATTCGGCAAAGCAGTATTAATATCACAAGTCTCCGCACTAGTGGCGGGAGGAGCAAGCGGAGTGTCAATAAAATCATTGTTGTTGGTATTTGAGAAGTCACACAACTTGGTGTTCTCTTGAGTCATGATGACTACACAACAAGATTGCACTCAAAAACAGATCCGGCAAGAAAATAGCGAACGGACAAGAGGGGCGAATAAAACGGCAAATTTTTGTGAAGTGGGGGAGAGGAAAACGAGAGGAAAATGGCAAATAATGTAAATTGCGAGGAGATGAGATTTGTGATTAGGAACCTGGTATATGTTGATCCTCCCCGGCAACGGCGCCAGAAATTCCTTTTGATATCGCTTGAAGCTGTGTCGGTATTTCCCCAAAGAGGAAGGGATGATGCAGCACATCGGTGGTAGGTATTTCCCTCAGATATGAAACCAAGGTTATCGAACCAGTAGGAGAACCAAGTCACACAACGTAAACAACACCTGCACACAAATAACAACTACTCGCAACCCGACGTGTAAAAGGGGTTGTCAATCCCTTTCGGGTAGCGGCGCCCCAAGATGGGCAAACAGACGTGAGAGAGTTGTAAATATTGATAGATCAAATGCCAAATAAAATAAATTGCAGCAAGGTATTTTTGTATTTTTGGTTTAGTAGATTTGAAAATAAAAGTAAAGGAAATAGATCGCAAAGGCAAATAATACGAGAAAGAGACCCGGGGGCCGTAGGTTTCACTAGTGGCTTCTCTCGTGAAAAATAACAAACGGTGGGTGATACGTCTCCAATGTATCTATAATTTATGAAGTATTCATGCCAATATAATATCATTCTTGGATGTTTTACAATCATTTTATAGCAACTTTATATCATTTTTTGGGACTAACCTATTGACCCAGTGCCCAGTGCCAGTTGCTGTTTTTTGCTTGTTTTTTACATCACATAAAATCAATATCAAACAGATTTCAAACACCACGAAACTTTGTGTGGATTTTTTATGGGCCAGAAGGCTCCCGATGGGCCAAAGCAGCACCTGGGGGTGCCCGGAGGGGGGCACAACCCACCAGGGCGCGCCAGGGCCCCTTGGCACGCCCAGGTGGGTTGTGCCCACCTCGGTGACCTCTCGTACCCCTTCTTTGCACTATAAATTCCCAAATATTCCAAAACCCTTCGGGGTTAACCTAGATTAGAAGTTCCGCCACCGCAAGGCTCCGTAGCCACCGAAAACCAATCTAGACCCGTTCTGGAGGGGGGAATCATCACCGGTGGCCATCTTCATCATCCCGGCGGCCACCACGACGAGGAGGGAGTAGTCCACCCTCGGGGCCGAGGGTTTGTACCAGTAGTTATGTGATTAATCCCTCTCTATCGTGACCTATATCATTGGCTTTGTTAATATAGATGGATCATATGATGTTTCTCCCCTCTATACTCTTGTTGTGACGAATTGAACCTTTACACTTTGAAGTTTTGTCATGTCGGATTGAATGTTAAGATTTGAGAACACATGATGTATGTCTTGCGGTATGAATACTTGAGGTGAAAATGGGGTATCTTATTGATTCACTTGATATACGTTATGGCACTCAACTTGCGGATTCCCGCGGTGATATTGGGGTAATCTTTGCATAGGGGTTGATGCACGTTTTTATTATCTTTTCTCCGATAGAAACTTTGGGGTCTCTTTGTAGTTATTTGTGTGGATTGAGTATTATGGAATTTAGGTTGCATCATATTATTGATCATCTTTATAATATTCGGAAATTGTGCTCAATTGTTAGAAGAAGAAGTCAATAAAATGCTTGGCACAAAATATTTGAATGATGAGCATGATTGCAATGTTGTTAGTATGAATTCTTTGAATATCCAAATGCTAATGATGATTGCACAAGTTATGACAAAAATGTTTCTTATAACCATCTCAATTTTTACGGAGTGAATTGGGAATGCATTTGCACACCGAAAAGGGAAGATAGATTTTGTAAGAAGCATAAATATTTAGAAATGAATAAGTTGCAAGAGAGGCTAGATGATTGTGCTGAAAGATTTAATTTTTTTCCACCATCCTTGTGAACTTTGCAATGAACATGGTCATTTAAATCTCCAACGCAAATTCTTTCATGATCAAATCCTGTCCAAAAACTATGATAACTTGATTACCCTTGAGCATCATAAATAGCTTAGTCTTCTTTTGGGGTATGAAGAAATGAAACGTATAACAAAGGGTATTCCAAAATTTAATCTCGAGAGATTTCTTGATTTTCATGTAGAGAAAATTTATATGTTTTGTGCGGTAAATTGCATTGAGAATCCTTATATTGCCAACTATCTAAAGTCAAGAAAACAAATGGAATATGAAGAGAGTACTAATGAAAGGGAAAATGTTTCCCAATACCCTCCTAGTGTTTATTATGATGAATCAGGTAACGAGGAGGAGCTTCCTATCCAATCAATCTCTTCAACAAGAAGCTTGAAAAAATTAATTAAACCCACACATGGTGTGGTAAAGAAGAAGAAAAGAAGAAAGAATAGAGGTAAAAAGGTATCTCTCCCAAATAATGTTGCTCCCATCACCATCATGCCTCATGAAAGTGAATCAAATATGTTGATGGAGGATTATGATATTGATGATTATTTTGTTATGCCTATTGCTTGTTGTGATGATTATGACTGGGAAGACAATGATATCCCTTATGATCTTGAAAATCTTTTTAGCACTTGCTTGGAAGAATATGATAATAATGTTTTCTATACTATTGGTGTCATTCATGCTATTGATAAGAATGATTGTGATGATATGCAAAACCACAAGCTTGGGGATGCTATGTTTGATGAGTATGATATGTTTGAAGATTTATTTGCTAGAAATAATGCTTGTCCTAAGCTTGGGGATGCTTTGCTGAATGAATATGATCCTTTGATTCCTTCTACTTTTGATAAGAAAATTTATTATGATGATAGCATGCCTCCTATTTATGATGATTACATTGATGAAAGTGGGTTTGGAAGAGTGTCAACTCTAGGTAGTAGTGATCCCACTATTTTGGAGGGTGTTGAATCTTATTACAATATTGATGAAAGTGGATTTGGAGAGCTCATGACTTTATTTAGTGATACATCCACTATTTTGGAAGAGGTTTCAATTGACTATGACAATAAAGTTGCTATCTATGTTGATTATTATGATGACATGTATGCCATAAAGAGTAATAAATCTTCTATGCTTGTGCATCATGAAAAGAATGTTGTATGTGATAGTTATATTGTTGAATCCATTCATTATGTTTCTGAAAATTATTATGAGGAGGGAAAGTATGCTCTTACATATCTCAATAATATCAAGTTTCTTCTCTATGTGTTGATTGTTTTGAAGTTGCACTTGTTTTGCCTTCCTATGCTAGTTGATTCTTGTTCCCATAAGTTGTTTGCTCACAAAACCCCTATGCATAGGAAGTGGGTTAGACCTAAAATGTGCTAGTAATATGCTTCATGATGCTCTCTTCATGTTTCAATTCTTATCTTTTATGCGAGCATCATTGAATCATCATGCCTAGCTAAAAGGCATTAAAGAAAATCGCTTGTTGGGAGACAACCAAACACTTTTACCTACTGTTTTGTGTGTTCACATGATTAGGATACTGTAGTAATCATGTTTTATTGCTTTCGTTTAAATAAAGTGCCAAGTAAGACCTTTGGGATGGCTTACGGTGATAGTTGATTTGATCTTGCTGAAAAATAGAAACTTTTGCACTCAGAAAAACAATTCTCATTTTTAACAGAAGCGTGATAAAATGCTGATTCTTTTTGCAGAAGATTAATAGAAAAATTTCTCAGGTTGTCCTAATTTTTCGAAAAAAATGGAGTAGCAGAAGTATGGTTAGAGCACAGATTACTATAGACTGTTCTGTTTTTGACAGATTCTGTTTTCAATGCATAGTTTGCTTGTTTTCTAGTTTCTATAGCTTATATTGCTCAATATAAACTATAGAAATGATATGATACAGTAGGCATTGTGTGAGAACAATTATGAATCATGTATTTGGCAGTACTGAAAGTGCAATGGTTTACTCTTTATCATACTAACCTATCTCACAAAGTTTCGTTAAGTTTTGTGTGATTGAAGTTTTCAAGTTTTGGGTGACATAGAGATATGAGGGGAATAAGGAGTGACAAGATACTAAGATTGGGGATGCTCAAGGAACCCCCAAGGAAATATTCAAGGAAGATCCAAGCAACTAAGCTTGGGGATGCCCCGGAAGGCATCCCCTCTTTCATCTCCAACATTATCGGTAACCTCACTGGGAGCTATGTTTTCATTCGTCACATGATATGAGTTTTACTTGGAGCGTCATTTTATTTTGTTAGGATTTGCTTTATGTTATTTAGAATAATGTTTTGCATCTTTTATTTCAATAAAAGTGGTATTGATAGCCTTTGCCATGCTTATTTTGCAAGTCTACATGTTGCTGTTTCAAAATAGAAAGTTTATCGATGTTGCAAAAATTCCCTAGAAAAGTCAGAATGTGATAAAACGTTGAAACTTTTTGCATAATAAGGTCTGATAAATTTTCTACAGTGTGGTAAATTTTCATAATGTTTGTATTTGAATAAGTATTGATACGCTTGCACTCTTTACAGATTGTACTGTTTTGGCAGATTGCTGTTATGTTTGCATATGTTTGCTTGTTTAATGATCTTATTTGAGGATATGAGTATTAATATGCAGAGGAATTTAGTATGCAATTTTGAATAATAATTTTAGTGATTTTCTACAGTAGAGAATGATAAGGTTTTTGCATTGGTTTATAGTAACTTATCTCACGAGTTCTTGTTGAGTTTTGTGTGGATGAAGCTTTTGAGATTTAGGGAAACCGTGATATACAAGGAATTAAGGAGACAAAAAATCTCAAGCTTGGGTATGCCCAAGGCACCCCAAAATAATATTTCAAGAAGTCTCAAGCATCTAAGTCTGGGGATGCCCCGGTAGGCATCCCACCTTTCTTCTTCAACAATTATCGGTTAGTATCGGTTGCGCCTAAGTTTTTGCTTCTTCACATGAGTGTGCTATTATTAGAATGCCATTTTATTTTCATTTTGCTTGCTGTTTTAATAAAATACTTAGATCTGAAAGTTTTAAATAAAATAGAGTCCTCAAATAGTTTCCAAGGAGGCTAAGTAAGCGGCATTCACGTCCCGTCAACGAAGCTCTTTCCTATGTCATTTACTCTTGTGCTTCCCTTTTATCCTATGAGTAAATTGTTGAATAAATTGAATATCATGAAGTTGGAATCATATCATGCCTAGTGGTAGCTTCACATTGGGTTTAGAAAGTGAAATCTTTTGAGGCTTGACAATCACAATATTGGTCATACAAGCAATTCACGAATAATTAGTATAAGGAAGAGAACTTTCACATATAAATACACTATCGTGGAAATCTTTTGTGATTGTGAGCCCCCATCAAAATATTATATGCCAAAATTGTTGATGTTGGACAATAAAGACAACGTAATGGTTTATGTTTGTTCATATTCACACAGAAGTTATATTGTCATAGATCCTTCAACATGTGGTGCTTGCCCCCCATCTTTGCTAGCCAAAAATTCCGCACCAAGTAGAGATACTACTTGTGCATCCAAAAACCCTTAAACCCAAATCTTATTTTCAAGAGTCCACCATACCTACCTAAGGATTAAGCAAGATCCTTCAAGTAAGTTGTCATCGGTGCAATAAGGCAACAAAAAATGCTTCTAAAAGTGTAAGATTATTTAGTGTAAGAGAAAATTGAGCGTTGTAAGAACTTGTGATGGTAAAGCAATAAAAGCGACAGACTGCATAATAAAGGTTTCTATCACAAGGGGCAATATAACGTGATGTTCTTTTGCACTAAGGGATTGAGCATACAAACAAATAAGCGCATGGAAACCTCTGCTTCCTTCTGCGAAGGGCCTATCTTTTACTTTTATGTATTTACTTTTATGCAAAGAGTCAAAGTATTTCTCTCTATTCCTTTTTATTTTTCTCTTTTGGCAAGCATCATGTGGTGAGGAAAGATCTAGGCACATATGTCTAGTTGAATATGGGTAGCATGAGTTATTATTGTTGACATCACCCTTGAGGTGAATACTTTGGGAGGCAAAACAATAAGCCCCTATCTTTCTATGTGTCCGGTTGAAACATTTTGCTCATGTGTATGCGGTGAGTGTTAGCAATCATAGAATACTATATGACGGTTGAGTATGTGGAGCTCTTACTTAAACTTTGTTGAATAAGTTGTTGCAATTGCTTGGTGACTAAGAACATAGGTTGTTGGGTTTCAAGAGAATTCATTGTTTGAACCTTAACATGTGAATTGGTTGCCACTATAACATGAGAAGTTTTATAAGAAAGAATTGTTGTTATGATGCTAGGAAAAGTGATTGAAATTATCATTGATCAAACTTGTGCACTTTGCTAGCATTCACACTTCATAAATTATTTCTTTTATCATTTACCTACTCAAGGACGAGTAGAAATTAAGCTTGGGGATGTTGATACGTCTCCAACGTATCTATAATTTATGTAGTATTCATGCCAATATATTATCATTCTTGGATGTTTTACAATCATTTTATAGCAACTTTATATCATTTTTGGGACTAACCTATTAACCCAGTGTCCAGTGCCAGTTGTTGTTTTTTGCTTGTTTTTTACATCGCAGAAAATCAATATCAAATGGAGTCCAAACACCGTGAAACTTTTTTTGAATTTTTTATGGGCCAGAAGACTCCCGATGGGCCAAAGCAGCACCTGTGGGTGCCCCGAGGGGGCACAACCCACTAGGGCGCGCTAGGGCCCCCTGGCGTGCCCAGGTGGGTTGTTGATAACCCACAAGTATAGGGGATCGCAACAGTTTTCGAGGGTAGAGTATTCAACCCAAATTTATTGATTCGACGCAAGGGGAGCCAAAGAATATTCTCAAGTATTAGCAGCTGAGTTGTCAATTCAACCACACCTGGATAACTTAATATCTGCAGCAAAGTATTTAGTAACAAAGTAATATGATAGTAGTGGTAACGATAGCAAAAGCAATATTTTTGGGTTTTGTAGTGATTGTAATAGTAGCAACGGAAAAGTAAATAAGCGAAGAACAATATGTGGAAAGCTCGTAGGCATTGGATCGGTGATGGAGAATTATGCCAGATGCGATTATTCATGCAATAGTTATAACATAGGGTGACACAGAACTAGCTCCAATTTATCAATATAATGTAGGCATGTATTCCAAATATAGTCATACGTGCTTACGAGAAAGAACTTGCATGACATCTTTTTTCCTACCCTCCCGTGGCAGCGGGGTCCTATTGGAAACTAAGGGATATTAAGGCCTCCTTTTAATAGAGTACCAGACCAAAGCATTAACACATAGTGAATACATAAACTCCTCAAACTACGGTCATCACTGGGAGTAGTCCCGATTATTGTCACTTCGGGGTTGCCGGATCATAACACATAGTACATGACTATTGACTTGCAAGATAGGATCAAGAACTCACATATATTCATGAAAACATAATAGGTTCAGACCTAAAATCATGGCACTCGGGCCCTAGTGACAAGCATTAAGCATAGCAAATTCATAGCAACATCAATCTCAGAACATAGTGGATACTAGGGATCAAACCCTAACAAAACTAACTCGATTACATGATAAATATGATCCAACCCATCACCGTCCAGCAAGCCTACGATGGAATTACTCATGCACTGTAACACCCTCGATGCGACTATAGCTCCCACGTGTCGAGGCACGACTTAGAGACATAATCGCATTGAAGGCATATGTCGCAAGTTAGGCAATCTTCACAACATCCCATGTAATATAAATAATAAAGGGGAGATAACATAGTTGGCTTACACTCGCCACGTCAATCAAGTACATAAATAAAATTACATCATCCAAACACTCATGGCCCGACTACAGCGCCAAAATAAAAGATAACCCAACATGCGACACGGTCCCGTTCACCCCCAACTGGGCACCACTACTGATCATCAGGAAAGGAAACATAGTAACGTTGAGAGTCTTCGTCGAACTCCCACTTGAGCTCAAACGCGTCTCCTGGAGCGGAATCATCAGGCCCTGCATCTAGTGTAATAGTAATCTGTGAGCCACAGGGACTCAGCAATCTCGCACCCTCGCGATCAAGACTATTTAAGCTTATAGGTAAGGCAAGGTAAAATATGAGTGGAGCTGCAGCAAGCGACTAGCAAGTATGGTGGCTAGCTTATTCGCAAAAGAGAGCGAGAAGAGGAGGCAAAGCGCGAGCGAGAAACTAAAGAGCAACCTGCGCAAACATTACTCCAACACCGTGTCCACTTCCCGGACTCCGCCGAGAAGAGGCCATCACGGTAACACACTCAGTTGATTCATTTTAATTAATTAAGGTTCAAGTTATCTACAACCGGACATTAACAAATTCCCATCTGCCCATAACCGCGGGCACGGCTTTCGAAAATTCAAAACCCTACAGGGGAGTCCCAACTTAGCCCATGACAAACTCTCATGGTCAACGAAGGAATAGACCTCCTCCCAAGACGTTCCGATCAGACTCGGTATCTCGGTAATTCAAGACACTTCGACAGATTAAAACAAGACCAGCAACACCGCCCGAATGTGCCGACAAATCCCGATAGGAGATGCACATATCTCTTTCTTAGGGCACACTCAGATTGTCCTAGGTACGGGTAGGCCAGCCCAGAGTTGCCCCTGGTGGCCACCGGTAGCTGACAGGTGGACCAACACTCAGAGGAGCACTGGCCCGGGGGGGGGGGGGGGTTAAAATAAGATGACCCTTGAGTCTGCAGAACCCAAGGGAAAGAAAAGGCTGGGTGGCGAATGGTAAAACCAATGTTGGGCACTGCTAGAAAAGCTTTAATCAAGGCGAAATATCAAGGGGTTCCCATTATAACCCAACCGCGTAAGGAACGCAAAATCCGGGAACATAACACCGATATGACGGAAACTAGGGCGGCAAGAGTGGAACAAAACACTAGGAGAGAGGCCGAGCCTTCCACCCTTTACCAAGTATATAGATGCATTTAAGATAACATAGCAATATAATGATATCCCAACAAGTAAATAAAAGATGTTCCAACAAGGAACGGCCTCCAATCTTCACCTGCAACTAGCAACGCTATAAGAGGGGGCTGAGCAAAGCGGTAACATAGCCAATCAACGGTTTGCTAGGACATGGTGGGTTAGAGGTTTGACATGGCAATTTGGGAGGCTTGCAAGAAAGTGGTAGGCATCGTAGCATTGGCATAGCAAAAGAGCGAGCAAACTAGCATAGTAAAGATAGTAGTGATTTCGAGGGTATGATCATCTTGCCTGCACAGTTGTCAGAGTTGACTGGATCCTCGAAAGCAAACTCAACGGGCTCCTCGTTAGCGAACTCGTCTCTAGGCTCTACCCAAACAAGACAAACAAGCAACAAGGATACAATCAACCACATGCAAACTCAAACAACGCAATGCAAAGATGGTATGCTATGCGGGATGCGATGCGGGATGCGAAATGCAAGATATAACAGGAAATGCATGAACCTGGCCTCAACTTGGAAATCCAAGTGTGCCACTGGAAAGATGAGATGAAATCGCTTGAAAACGATATAAAGAACACCGGAATCGGAGTTACGGTTTGGAAATGGCAAGCGATTCAAAATTGGCACCGGTCTGCGATTTACAGCAAGTAGCCATCTAAATGCAATGAGATGAACACGCTACAGCACCCAAACATGACAACAAAATACATGGCAGGGATGCACACAAGATGCTTAACAAAAGACTAGCACTGAGCTACGGCCAAATCATCCATTAACAGGTTCAAACAAGCATGGCAAAAATGCATATGACAAACAGATTTCAGACTTTGGTGATATTAACACTTGTCTGGAATCTCAGATCAACTAGCCCTCTTCGGAGCAACAAAACTACAAGCTACAGGACCTGATCATGGCAAAGTAAAGCATGGCATGGAGCTAATCAAAGAGCTTAACAAAAGTCCCTTAGTGACCTTGAGCCAAAAGGGATCAGAAAATACAATTGCAAGCATGTGAACATAGCAAAAACATAATCAGTTTTCAGACAGTGAAAACTGACACATGCTGAAACATAACTCAAGTAGGCATGTTTACGAGCTCGATGCACTCACTACGGTGCAAGTCATGGCAAGACAAGCATACAACCACCAATAAGGCACAAAATGCAAGCTAGACATGGCAAGAACAATAGCATAGCATGCACGGATCAACTACAACATCATCGGCAAAATCGCAAACAAGTTGACAATCTGCCCAGATTCACAAAGTAGCAAAAGTAGAGTTCGATTGACTCAAGCTAGGGTGCTCCATAATTGCAAACAAGGACATGGATGGATAGAGTACTACAATATTAACAAAACATCCTTACTGATCATCCTCAAAAGAGGCACGTATCACTAGGAAACAATATGAATATATGGCATCATGAGGTAAACAGCTTTAGGACTTTGTGAAATTACTAAGTCTCTGAAAACAGAATTAGCAAGTGCACCACTTTGCAAGCTTGCACAAGTCACCACACACATCACAAAAATACATGGGTTGCACCTCTGGAAAGATGAAAAAACCCTTAACAAAACACATGTAGAGCATCAGGGCATATCATGCACACATTAATCATGGCAAAAATGACAAAAACCTAAACGGATTAGCAGATCTGACAATTAACTCAAGTAGCCCTCTTCTAACAGCATTTCGGGTATCAAGATGAGCTCAAATGAAAATGATGCAATGGAATGAAATGATGTACTCTCCGAGATGAACATTTTGATATGCTATATGCATGAATCGGAGCTACGGATGCAAAGTTACGGGGCTAGGAAGAAGGGCACATGGATCTGCAATTTCGGGACTTAGACAAAAAAATCAACCTCTAGGGTTTACTGTTCACGGATCTCAGATCTGCATGCAAAATGAGGGCGGCGCGAGCGGCGACCGGCCGGCGAGCTCGGGCGGCGGCTTGCGGTGGCGGCGGGGCGGCGGGGTGGCGGGCGCGCGTGGCGACGCCGGACGCGAGGCAGGGCGGCGCGGCGAGGCGCCCTGGAGGAGGAGGCGCGGCCCGGGCGCGGGACGGAGGGGGCCGGCCTTGGGCCCGGCGGGTGTGGCGGCGGCGGGAGGCCACGTGGCAGCGTGGGAGTGGGCGCGGGCGGTGGAGCGGACGCGTCCGGCCGGGGCGGACGTGTCCGGCCGGCGCGGATCTGGGATTGAGGGTTTGAGGACGAGGAGGATTCGGATTTCGGGGAAGGGGTCTTTATATAGGCATAGGAGGAGCTAGGAGAGTCCAAATGAGGTGCGTTTTTTGGCCACGCGGTCGTGATCGAACGATCTAGATGATGGAGCAGAGTTTGGTGGGTTTTGGGCCAAATTGGAGGGGTGTTGGGCTGCAACACACACGAGGCCTTTTCGGTCCCTCGGTTAACCGTTGGAGTATCAAACGAAGTCCAAATGATACGAAACTTGACAGGCGGTCTACCGGTAGTAAACCAAGGCCGCATGGCAAGTCTCGTTCCAAGCCGGAAATGTTTAATCCCCACACACGAAAGAAAGCTAGAAATGACCACCGAAGGAGAACGAAGCGCCGGAATGCAAAACGGACAACGGGAAAAATGCTCGAATGCATGAGACGAACACGTATGCAAATGCAATGCACATGATGACATGATAAGAGATGCATGACAACGACAACAACACACGGAGACAAAGACCCGAACCCGAGAAAATAAATATAACTTAACGCCGAAACGGCAAGAGTTGGAGTACAAATTGGGAAAGTTACATCCGGGATGTTACAACACTCCACCACTACGAAAGGATCTCGTCCCGAGATCTAGGACTAAAAGAACACCGGGTACTCAGAACGGAGGTGATCCTGACGTTCCCAGGTAGCTTCACGATCGGAATGGTGTGACCACTTGACTTTGAGAAATTTGATTGACTTGTTGCGAGTCTTGCGTTCAGTCTCTTCGAGAATAGCAACTGGGTGCTCACGATAGGAAAGATCTTCTTGGAGCTCAATGTCCTCGAAGTTGACGGTGCGGTCAGGAGTCTTGAAGCACTTTCGAAGCTGAGAGACATGGAACACGTCATGAACAATTGCAAAGTTTGAAGGAAGCTCGAGTTGATAGGCGAGGTCGCCTCTCTTGCTGACAATCTTGAAAGGTTCCACGTATCTGGGGGCAAGCTTCCCTTTGATACCGAAGTGACGAGTACCTTTCATAGGAGAGACGCGGAGGTAAACATGATCTCCGATCTCGAAAGCCAAATCACGGTGCTTACTATCATAGTAGCTCTTCTGACGGGATTGGGCTGCTTTGAGGTTATCGCGAATGACTTTGCACATTTCTTCTGCCTCTGTGATTAAGTCATTACCCAAAAGCTGACGTTCACCGGTTTCAGACCAGTTGAGAGGGGTACGGCACTTCCTGCCATACAGAATTTCAAATGGGGCCTTGCCCGAACTTGCTTGAAAACTGTTGTTGTAGGAGAATTCAGCATAAGGAAGACAATCCTCCCACTTCATGCTGAAGGAGATCACACAAGCCCTGAGCATATCTTCAAGAATCTGGTTGACACGCTCGACTTGACCGCTAGTTTGAGGATGGAAAGTTGTGTTGAAACAGATGTTGGTGCCCATGGCCTTCTGAAAAGAATCCCAAAACTTCAAGGTGAAAATGCTGCCACGGTCTGAAGAGATCACTTGTGGAATACCGTGCAGAGAGACAATACGAGAGGTATAGAGTTCCGCCAATTGAGCTACAGTGATCGACTCTTTGATAGGCAGAAAGTGAGCCACTTTGGTGAGTTTGTCGATGACAACGAATATAGCATCATTGCCACGTTTGGACTTTGGAAACCCAGTCACGAAGTCCATTTCAATGTGGTCAAACTTCCATTCTGGAATGGCAAGAGGTTGGAGGAGACCTGCTTGCCTTTGGTGTTCTGCCTTCACTCTTCTGCAGACATCACATTCATTTACGAATTGAGCAATCTCGCGCTTCATTCGAGTCCACCAATAAGCTTGCTTGAAGTCCTGATACATCTTCGTGCTCCCAGGGTGGATGGAGAGGAGAGAATTGTGAGCCTCGTTCATGATCACTTTACGAAGGTCACCTTTGGGTACAACAATACGATCCTCGAAGAAGAGAGTATCCTTGTCATCAAGGCGGTAGCACTTGTACTTGGACTGACTCTTGGCAATCCCAATCTTCACCTTTTTCACCATAGCATCAAGAAGCTGGGCTTGGCGAATCTGGTCTTCTAAGGTAGGAGAGACTTGAAGGTTGGCGAGGAAACCTTGAGGAACAATTTGTAGGTTAAGTTTGCGGAAAGCTTCACAAAGCTCGGGTTGATAAGGCTTGAGAATAAGACTGTTGTAGTAAGCTTTTCTGCTCAATGCGTCAGCAATCACATTGGCCTTTCCTGGAGTATACTCAATACTCGGATTATACTCTTGAATCATTTCGACCCATCGAGTTTTCCTGAGGTTGAGATTAGGCTGAGTGAAGATGTACTTGAGACTCTTGTGATCAGTGAAAATGTCCACTTTTCTTCCCAATAGAAGATTTCTCCAAGTCAAAAGAGCATGCACAACTGCCGCCAACTCGAGATCATGAGTGGGGTAGTTCTTCTCATTAGGCTTCAACTGGCGAGAGGTATAAGCAACAACTTTCTTCTCTTGCATCAAAACT